>NC_135172.1:6299636-6599636 GCF_041146795.1 Maylandia zebra
ATTACTAAAGTTTTGAAGCAATAGCAATCCTGAGTTTAAAGAGTTCAAAAACACTCAAATTTAAGCTCACTAGAATGTTGTGCTGGAGACACTAAAGTATCTTTTTCAAACTATTGCCAGTGTGTACATTCTTATTTCCATATGAGTTATTGTGTTCGTGTTCATGTTCATCTAGCTAAAACACTTTTTCAAGTTAAAGTCAAAGAAAATGTCACCACTGTTAAGATTTCATCAGGGATTTATTATTTACTGCCAAATATTCTTACCAAAGCAACACATTTTAGACCTGCACTATTCAGTGTCTGTCTTAAAATTAAACAATAAACTTTAAATATATATTTTGGTACTGTGAAACTACTACTTTTATTTATACATCTTTTTATTTATCCATCCATCAGACCATCCATTTTCGTCTGCTTATCCAGGACCATATCATGGGGGCAGCAGCCTCAGCAGATAGGCTCAGACCTCCCTCTCCCCAGGCACCTGAGAAACATCACAGCAATCCCAGACCAGGCGAGATATATAAACTCACCAGCATGTCTTGAGTTGGAACACCACACAGGAGGCGCCCAGGTGGCATCCTTGTCATCCTTTATACATATAATAAGCTTATTTTCCAAGTGTCTAATTGATTTTTAAAATGTCCCTGGTCTAAGAAGAAGTAACCTGCAGGAAGTGGAAGCTGTTCATTTGTAGCCCTCTAGACCATGCTATGGCATGAGTATAATACAGAAAGGATGGAAAAACGGGAAGTTGGTTGTAGATGTATTTTTTTCTTCTCAGTCTGAGAGGATGACCCTGCTGCAGTGAGGAGGAGGATTGGCACTGCAATACAGATCATCAGTTGAGGAGGAGAAAGAGGAAAGTGGGAACAGGGAACAAGAGAGGGAGGGGGCTTTGCAGAAAGCTTTTTTTCAAGGGTGAGGTTATGGGGATCCCTGCTGGAATAGAAAAGATTCAGAAAAAAAAGATCCAGAAAAAGGAAAAGTAAGCAGAGCTTGGCCCAGAAACAAAGAGACAAGCTGGATGCGGATCTAAAGCAGGCTGTGATTTTATGTTGCAACTGATTTCATTAGTGGCATTTCTGTTGTATTCAGGGATTATACATAATAATTATATATTCCACCCTGAGGAGTAGTCCGCTTTTCTCCCTGTTTAGACCTAGACCAAACAGTATTGTTAGCTGTTAATATAAAGACTTGCTTCTGACTTTATAACTTAAAGCAAAATTTGGAAACTTAAAGTTATTTTCTTATTTACATATGGCTTAATAATGATCCTTATTGCTGTTTTAGAGGAGCGGTGCTTCAAAGGATAGTTGCAGATTTCTGTCAGAATCTGCAGATTATACAGTACAAATAAAATGTTAACGTTTCTCCAATACTGTCTTCCCAACAGTTTCACTGACATCTACACGGGATGGCCAGGAAGCGTTTGCGATGTCTTATCGGGCACTTCTCCGACGCTGATAATTGGCGTCTGTCCTGTGTCAGTGACATAAAAGACAGATTTAATGCGACATGACCATTCAAACAGCAGTCTAAAACTTTTAAAACATCAGATATGCATCGGATTCAGTACCACATACAAAAGTGACCCAGATCGGATTTGAAAATACTGGATTTGTGCCGTTCACACTGTGATACCATGATCGGATGTGGGTCGCATAGGGTCATTTGATGCGCTTTCGCCTGCAGTGTGAACGTAGTCTAAGAGGCTCTAATGTAAGTATCCTGTTAATGCTGGTGGTGTCAGTTACACAGGAATGCATTTGTTACTTGGAAATTCTGACACCACTTCACATTTAAAGAAGAAAGGGATGGGCAAAATCTGACCGTGGGATGCATACTCTGTTTGCCAGCAACCAAGCTGCTCTCGGCATCAAAAGACTCCACCTCCAACCTAAAGAAACATCTGGGAGTAAGATGTTTTTTTAAAAACTAACGTTGACCACACATGAACAGGCCCTAAACACCATGGAGATGCGCATGCTCTGATGGAGCTTGGGAATTACAAGACGGGACCGTGTTACGAACAAAGACATACGGAAGCGAATAGGCGTAGCCCCAATTAAGGAAAAGATGCTTGAGTCCCGCCTGAGGCGTTATGGACACGTGATTCGAAACGATGAGAACTCTGTAGAAAAAACGGCTATGATGATCGACCCAGAAGGATGCACCTAACAGGTGGGACCAAATGTTTGGTCACACCTGGTAAGACCAAAGGTGGGAAAAAAAACAGCCAAAGGCTGGACAAAAATCCCATTGATTAAAATGAAAATGTTCATCAACGTCAGAAAAAAATTATTTTGCAAAGTGAATAATCAACAAAAATAAATTGTATTGAAACATTCAACACAATAACTCTTATACAGTTATCTATTTAAAGTTGGTTTTGTCTTTTTACCTTTAAAGACTTTAACTGAAATACATTAAGTCGCAACAAAAGGTTTCTACTTCTATCTGTGTCTGTTACTGTGAGCAACAACGTTCTTCTTCCAAAAAATACACAGCAAAGATACAAGTACAAGGTGTCTTGATGACATTTGATGTGATTTTATCAATATTCTTTGTGCTGATACAGTGTTAGTTCATAACAAGTGAAAAATGGAAACAGACCTAACAACAAACAAAACAAAATCTATCTATTTATTTATTGTTATGGTCGTCATGCACAGGTGACAGTCGCAACATATATGTGACTAACAGAAAATGGTAAAGTTTAGAGAAGAGGCTTCAGATATCCAGCCAGGTAACAAGTAACAGTAGTGAAGTAACAAGGCATTCAGCTAGATTTAAGCATTTCCTTTAGAAAAACACATTTCAGACACAAGCTTCATGCAGGGATGACAATCAAAATGCATCAGTGTTGATAGCAGTTTCCCCGCAGGACAACATGACCTTCACAACTTCACACAAATAACAACCAGTCTCTCCATAAACACAGCATATAGGACAATGGTTGCATATTATGACATATTATCACACTGAGAGAGGACACACCAGATACCAAGTTGGGATACATACATCTCAGGTTATTATTTAGACAAGTCAAGAGGTACATTTTTGACATTTTTTGAATGACACACTTTATTTTCTGTGCCTTTAAGTAATTCTTTATCAAATTTGTCATGAAGCCTGACATTTGAAATTTTACTGTAAAGTTTTCATTTAAAGTTTATAGTTGGCACAGTTTTAGTGTTTTCTTCATGCTTGCAGACAACACAGAGCTTACATAATTTACATAATTTCCTAGGGATTAATAAAGTAGTCTGATGCTGATTAAAGTTGCAGAACAATATATGCATGATGCATTCTTTAATAAAGGCAATATGTCTATGTTGGTTCTCAATCATCCAGGTAATGGTAGTCTAGGCAGCGTGGAAAGAAAATTAAATAAGTCCAGTTGCTTTCTTTCCAAGCTAATAGAGACATTTAAATGATGTGAGGAAAAGTTCAGTGAATAAACACCTTCTACAGCTTAGTATGAAAGAATGTACCACATGTGCATTCTGTTTTGTCAGTGGAGACCCTTGTTTACAATACAGACAATACAGTTTACAATTTATGTGGACACATGATGTAAAGCTTACACTTCAATTTGTTCAACTGCATGGTCCTGTGTGCTGGAAAGTCCATATTTCTTCAGATATTGGTCAAAATTTGTATAATTAAAAGTTAATTATAGAAATAATTTTACTAGGTAATAGGTGATAATAGGTGTCCCTACCTACCATAGTAATGTGCACATCTACCTAAGGTTTGGCCCATCTTTGGCCATATTAGGACTTTCACTAGCTTACAAACAGTAATTAATGAGAAAAAGAGATGAAATCCAAACTGGAAGCTGGCTCCATAGTTGAGGGGCATGAAAGCTGAAGGCTCTGCCTCCCATTCTACTTTTAAATACTCTAAGAACAACAAGCAAGCCCACAGTCTGAAAGCAAAGTGCTCTTGTGGAGTGGTATAATACTATAAGGCCATTAAGATAAGATGGGGCCTGATTATTCAAGACCTTGTATGTGGTGAAAAGGATTTTAAATTTGATTATGGATTTAACAGGCAACCAATGAAGAAAAGCCAATATAGGACAAATATGCTCTCTCTTTCTAATCACTTTAGGTACAGTTCCTTCAGCAGTTTGGATAAACTGAAGGGTTTTAAGGGAGTTTTTAGACATCCTGATACGAACGAATTACAGTAGTCCAGCCTAGAAATATTTTAGAGATATATTGTGCAAATGGAAGAATGCCGCTACATATTTGTTTAATTTGCGCATTGAAGGACGTATCCTGGTCAAAAATTACTCCAAGGTTCCTCACACACACACACACACACACACACACACACACACACACACACACACACACACACACACACACACACACACACACACACACACACACATATAATTTTTGTATTTTTATATTTTTAATGTTTTTAAAGTTAAGCACTTCGATCAGTCCTTGACCTTCAACAACCATGACCTTCACCTTTAGCACAGTTTAGATGAAAAATCATTAGCGCATTAGTGTGTGTAACTTGGCTTCCTACAAGGAGGGATAGGGATTCTTATGAATTGTTAATGGATGATGGACACTTTGCAATGACATAAATTTTGTCTTTTGGCTAGATAATCTAAAATGTTATTGTGGCCTGGAATTTTTCACTGCTGTGAACACACCTTAATATTAGTGAATGAAAAAAAAAAGAGAAAGAAAGAAAAAAAGAAACTAATGAGAGTTGATGAACTGCCCAAACAGAAGTAGTGGTCCAGAGGTGGTGGCTTAAAAGTATCAACAAGTTATGTTGACTGAAAACACAAAAACTTTAACAGAAGTAAACCAGTCTTTGCTAAAGTAAGGTAAAGTAAAAGAATATCTGGCAAGTGATTTTTTTTTCATAGGAACTGTTTTAAATGACATATTAAATAGTAAATTTTAAAAAATCCAACAAAGATTTAGGGGCCTGAAGGAGGCACTAACTGACATACACATAAATATCTTATTCAATAGCTCTAGTAATCTAAATGAAGAAACATTATTTAAAATCTTTCTGTCAAAATGGTGTCAAATATGAATGAATGCAGCTTTAACTATTTGTGTGATATTAATTACATAAGACCTTAAATTTAATCCTCATTTTAACTTTTTAATATTTTGTACAGTATGTTATGTTATTCTATTCTATTTTTTTTTTTTATTTTTACTGCTCTTAACTTGTGCTTTCTGCTGTGACCCAAAAATTTCCTACGTGTGGGACTCATAAAGGTTTATCTTATCTTACATGTGGATTGCGTTTTCTTTTTTAACTCGTTTTAAGGCCCCTTGCTGCTCGTGAGGGCATCTACTCATTTTAATAAATCCCTTGAAGCAGGTTGAGCAGGTTTTATGACATAAATGAAACTTCACCTTCAGAGTGTGAACTATCTAAAGACAACAGTTAGCATTTAGGCAGTAAAAGCCTAACTGTGTTACCATTCGGTGTCCAGTACCTCAGCTTCTTTACAAACAAATCAGTAGTTTAATAAGTGTACAATACTTGCCAAAACGTGGTTCTCTGCATGTATTTTAGAAACACATAGGATTCTACAAAAAGTCAAAGACAAAGATTATGACATAAGGTCAGTTAAAACAAGCTCAGAACAACAACATCATATACTTTATAAAAATCCTATCCTTATCTATTTTCTAGAATGAAAAAAGTAACCAGAAACAGAAAAGTTGCCTCCTACACCACCCTAAATACAAGCTACAGTGAGGGCCTTTCTAAGCAAAAGGGAAAAACAAAGTGTTCTATATTGACAATATGGTCAAGATAGCACCAGCATTAGCAAGTTGGCTCTGATCATCTCGTTATAGTAAAAGCTTACCAAGTTAACTTTTGTGGCCCTTGCTTTAAATATGATAGCTGTCTAGAGTATTCTGTACCACTTCACTTTTTTTTGTCTAATTTGCATCTTGAAGTCACCTCACATGCCACAGGTAAAACTACAGCCTTGTGATGCACAAACAATATGTATTCAGATTATTAGTAGGTGGGAATAGGGTGGGAATAAAAAAACGCTTAGGTTTATGTGTGTCAAAGTCAATAATCAAGAGAAGACTTCACCAGTGTGAATACAGAGGGTTCACCACAAGATGTAAACCATTGGTGGGCCCCAAAAACAGGAAGGCCAGATTAGATTTTGCCAAACACCCTCTAAAAATCCTTCACAGTTCTGGAACAACAACATCCTATGGACAGATGACACCAAGATCAAGGAACTGCTCATGATCCTAAGCATACCACCTCATCAGTGAAGCATGGTGGTGGTAGTGTCATGGCGTGGGCATGTATGGCTGCCAGTGGAACGCGTTCTCTTGTATTTGATGATGTGACTGTTGACAAAAGCAGCACAGGTTAAAATATGCCATGCATTTCACTTGCTGAAGACAAAACTGAAGGGAAAATGCCCCAAGAACAAGCAGGAACTGAAGACGGTTGCAGTAGAGGCCTGGCAGAGCATCACCAGAGATGAAACCCAGCGTCTGGTGATGTCTATGTGTGTGCTGTATTTGACTGCAAAGGATTTGCAACCAAGAATTAAAACGTGAAAGTTTGATCTATGATTCTTATTCTGTCCCATTACTTTTGGGAGGCACATATGCAAACCGTTCACCTGATTTGGATATAAATACCCTCAAATAAAAGTTGACAGTCTGCAGTTAAAGCACATCTTGCTCGTATCATTCCATTGAAATCCATTGTGGTGGTGTATAGAGCCAGAAATGTTAGAATTGTGTCAGTGTCCCAATATTTATGGACCTGACTATCTCAAAAAGAAACGTAATGCTGAAAACATAAAAGGTGCTTTTGCTGTCTTTATGTCCCAGGTATCATATGGTATATGATACCATACAGACAGCATAGGATGAGTATGCTGAGTATGATATGACAATGATGAATCATCATTAACCACAATTATCCGAGCCATCTAATTTAATTGAAGCTGTCCTTATCAGAGTCAGGAGATGGTGGCCGAGAGAACTCGAAAAAGGACCCAGATGATTTCCTTGATTTAAGAAGTCGTAGCACCTCTGTAAGCTGTGTCTCCAGCACTGTCATGCGACTGTTCAGATTTCTGATGTCTCCTTTTAATTCTTGTTTGAACTCGAGGATAGACGCTTGCACACTCTGCTCTGGTATTGGACAAAAGACCCTCTTTTCATCAGACTGGACTGGGCTTCGCTCCTGTGGTGTTCTGACACTGCCAACATTATCTAAGCGGAGATCGCTCTTTGTGATGCCACTGTCACATGAATCTGTTTTCCTTAGAGACACCTCGTTGTGACACTTAGTTCTATCAGTCAGCATTTCCATGGACTCAGCCTTGGAGACACTGCTCCACGACTCAGCTTTCACAACTGACTCTTTGAAACGTCCCCACCCTTTAGCTTTGGGTGGCTCTGCAGATTTGCAACCAGTTAGGCTGCCATTTTGGATGCCGGGAACATGAAACATGGCTTGGCTGGATGCCCTGGATGATGAAGATGTGGAGGAACTGGTGGTTGCAGTTTGGTTCTCAGTTACTATGACAATACTAGTAGAGGCAAGCCTCTCTGGACCTCTGGATGGCTCCAGGTGAATAACACCTTTCTCGACATCACCAGTGGCCTGACTACCCCGCTCAACAGCGAGACGGGCTTCCTTCTGCTGCCGGAAACGCTGAAAGAGTCGTCGAACTGGGTGGTCTGGTGGGAGGTTGAGAGGAGCCTCATTCTTCCTTTTCAGCATCTCTTCCTCTTCACGTTTCACATCACTGATCTTCCGAAAGACAATCTGTTAAGAGATAGACCATAGTTATTGCAGCTCAAAGAATCAGTACTGTGGTACTGATACTGATGAATCTTCTTTGTTAGCTTTCCTATCTGGCTTTAAAGGTACTTTATTTATAACGATTTCCCAGTCTTACTGACCACCTAAACCATTTAAATGACACATAAATTCACTCCACTCCCACATCTAAAACACTTACACTGCCACTTTATGCTGCAGTTACTGTGTTGTTTTAACCTATAATGTGTTTAAATTCTTTAGACTTTTCTACTATTATTTATTTATTTATTTATTTTTAGAAATGTAATGGGCAGTAGACTTACCCATTTTCTTTATTTTGCTATTTTCTTGGTTATATTTTGCCAACGAACTGTTTTATACAAGGCAGCTTATAGCTAGAATTGTAAACTCGTTGACTCATTGGGTTGTCTAGAATGATTACTGAACTGAAGCCAGATGACGAAAAGATATCCCGGGTATAGCAAACTTGTTTTATTGTACAGGCCCCATGTATTAAACTGGAAAATTTATTAAAATTCCCCAAGAATTTAGGCTTGTCTTCATACAGTTTTCTTGTCAATGAACAGGAAATGTAAATTATTGAATAGCCTATTTAATATCAGCTTTTGTTATCAACACAAAAAGAAAATTTGTGTTTGGTCAATTATTTATTTGCTGTAACAATGCTTCTTTGTAATAAATTTATTTCCTCTTAAATGATGCCACAGTTGTTGGAAAATGCATTTGTGGCTTCAGCTGCAGAGTTGAAAAATAAAAAAAACCTTGCAAAATATTTTCTGCCAGTGCCACAACAGACTGATCTGTTCGATTATTCTCTCAAACATAAGGATTGTGAAAAGTTACATTCAAGCTGTCAAAGATCACTCAGGTAGGAAGGATGTGTACCAAAGTTCAGTGCATATTAACACTGAATTCAAATGAAGATTCCACAGGGCAGGATTATCTACAAATGGTATTCCAGTTCAGTTTGTGTCTTTGTCCCATAAACAGAGACATACACACAGAGAAAGAGGAGATAGAGAGCACTAAAGGAGAAAGAGCCAGAGAGAAAGTGGTGAGCTGACACAGAGAGGACCATAACAGTATCTACCCCCACCAACAGGACCAGGAGACTGCCAGTGACCCACTGACCTTGTGAGAATGTTGGGATGTCTACAGTACGGTGTACATTTTAGGACATCCTCAGGTCTCAGGAAAAAAGCTGTCAGGTCTCAGACAAAAAGTCGTCAGGTCTCAGACAAAAAGTCATCAGGTGTCAGGTCTCAGAAATCAGGTCTCAGAAGTCAGGTATCAGGTCTCAGGTCTCAGGTGTCAGGTCTCAGAAGTCAGGAGTCAAGTCTCAGAAATCACATGTCAGGAGTCAGGTGTCAGGTCTCAGAAGTCAGGAGTCAAGTCTCAGAAATCACATGTCAGGAGTCAAGTCTCAGAAATCACATGTCAGGAGTCAGGTCTCAGGAATCAAAAGTCAGGTGTCAGGTCTCAGAACACAAGCTATCAGACAGAGAGAAGCCTCCTTCAGGTGGCACTTTTGTCAGGTCCCAGCCAATGACTGTAGAAAACATGGACGACACTACAGCACTTACTCCCATTGCATAAAAATGAAGCCAAAATATCCCGCTTGTAGACGCTGCCATGTTGCACTTTTGGAGCCAGAGTCTGCACAGTAGCGACTTGAGGTGGAGCGCCTGCGTGACGCTCCCGTCCACACACCTGCTGGATGTGACCACGAACAAGTCCCCTACACTTTTTACGTAGCCCGGCTGCTCCAGTTTATCTGCTGATGGGTTTACCGCGACTGACGACTCGTCCAATTAAGGTAAATACAACCATGTCACTATTATCAAAAAACCACACAGCTTATCATCTTATAGTTTTACAGCATCTAAAATCACTCTGTTGTTAATTCGTGTGCTAGATTAGCCGCTAGAATATACAATGTGTTGGAGGCTTGTTGCTAGCTAGTTAGCGATGCTACACACCTGTTACTCTGCAATAGTCTGCAAAGTGATTCAGCACTCCTTAGTTTTTGTTATCCAGTTTTAGACAGAGATTAGATCAGCTGCCCAATCCACAGAGGCCCAGGGTTACTGTTAATATTAAAAATGTAATGCTGTCCTTTGAGATTTTAACATAAGACTGAAGATTTAAACACTTTTAGACCAATTACACTGACAGAGCACTCCACAGCCTGCTAACATGGAAACCTTAAATACTACACTCTGATGAGTACAAGTGTATATAAAACTGCTTCATAATTCGATTAATATCCGTTGTTTTATAATGCTTGACATGTTTATTATCAAACAGTGATGGTATAACATTTGTATCTGTCCTGCCTTTTGCTATTTTTTCTAAGAGACGGCCAGGTTTGTTCCCAGATTCATAATTTATGCTTATCAAAGAAAATTGCTGCCTTTGCTCTTTTAGTCAGTAATTGATTTAAAGCTGAGCGGGCTGCTTCTAACTTAAGTATAGTTTTGAACCTTTTAAACTGCACTTCTAGTTTTTGTATTATGTGCTCTAAACCAAGTTGTTCTTTCATTGAAGCCTTTTTCTGCGCTGTGGTGTATGAGATAATACTACCCCTAAGATAGGCTTTAGCGGTTTCCCACAACAAAGATGGGCTTACATCTTCCGTTTTATTAGTGGTCATAAAAACATTCCACTCTTTAGTGATATACTCAATAAATAAGGATTCATCCTCCATCGGCGGGAATATGGCTCAAAATAAGGTGGGTGAATATTTATACTTACTACTGAATGATCAGATAATGGACAAGACCTTATTGAGCACTCTTCCATCCTATCCAACACCGTCCTGGATGACAAGAGCAAATCTATTCTTGAGAAACTCTGATGGGGGCAAGAAAAAAAAGTGAAATCCCTATCTGTGGGGTGAGCTACTCGCCAGGAATCAAAAATTTCTAGATCAGAACAAAACTCTATCAGTCTAATGCTTTTTGGTGACAATTCACCCCCTGGTGGAGATTTATCAACCCTAGGATCAGGAACACAATTAAAATCACCTCCCAAAATCAAATATGGAGAAGCTATGGCTGAAACATGGGTTAAGAGATTGGGAAAAAAAGAGACATCTTCTGAATCTGGACCATAAACACATCCTATGAAAATAGATTCTCTAAATAAGAAACCAGATATAAGAATGTAGCGTCCTTCCTTATCTTTTATGACTTTTTCTATGGTTAGAGGCAGATTACGATGGATAAGGATGGCGGCTACTCTACTTTTTGTATCATAGGATGAGTAAAAAACCAACCCAACGTGTTCCAAATCATTTAAATGAGTTTCTGACAGTAAGGCAATTTGTGTTTTTCCTTCTTCAAAAATGAAATATTTTTTTGTCTTTTAACAACATTATTCAGCCGTTTAACATTTAAAGAAATTATTTTAAGATCAGTCATATCAGCTCAGCTTTTTTTTTTGTTATAATTTTTTTCCCCTCTCTATTATAACATGATGTGTGGGAAACCATTTCTCGGAGTGCGCTACTGCAAATAAGCAAACTGATGTTTCCATAAAAGGGAATGTGGGTAATTTTAGATGCATTATATAGACACAAACACGAAAAAATAAATAAATAAATAAACAACAGAAACAATAGCCACGCATATTAATGATAAAAAAGGAGAAAGACAACCCCTAAAACCCCCCCTTCCCCCCCCCAAAAAAAACGATCCTGCGATCCATCAAAAAAGAAAACTGGGTCCCGTGAAACCGAGCAAGAGTCACTGACAGAGAGGCAAAAAGAAAGAAAAAGAGAAACAAAAATTCCCCTCCAAACTCCCGCATGCCACCGAAAAAGCCAGCCAACCTCATTTATATTTCTTTTTTTTTTTTTTCTTTTTTTTTGCCTGTCCCGTTTGGTTCTTTTGCCATCAGAATTGTTGTCTAAAGGCAAACAAAGATGCCCAACGGATTTACTTTACCAAATTGACCATCCCAGCCTTGCCATAATGGTCCATTTGATTCACCTTTTATTGTTTATTTTATTTTCACTTACTGAATACGGGACAGACTTGACTGGAGGAAAGAAGGGGAGAAAGAAAGAGGGAAAGAGAAACAGCTGAGAAGAGGGACGGGGGAGAAGGGCAAAAAACATAAACCAACAGAACGGGCAGAGAGAAAAAATGCATATATCAATCACCTGGATCACCTGCTGAGAAAGAAAAAAGAAAACAAGCAGAAGAAAACAAGAGTAATAGAATAAACAACATCACAATGATATATGGGAATATGACAGTAAATACTAAATATTAAACATTATTGTGCAGCACATAAGATCAACAGAACACAGTGTGCTTTGAGGTAGGAGCCAAAAAGGGTGTAGTTTGTGGGTGTGATCACCCGTGTGTACACCTGTGAGCATGGACGCGCTTGTTTTTTTAAAAGGTTCCTTCATGTAATGATCTGCTAGAGGGTGTGGGGGGGCCACAGCCCCGTCCTCCAGGGCATGAAGCAGGTATGGAGGAGATCAAAACTCCAGACATCCAGAGGCCCCCAGAACACAAGAGACCAAGGAAGACCAACAGAGGGGCAGCCGCGCCACTGTCCCAGAAAGAGCTGAGGAGAATCCCAGATGAGGGCTCACTCAGCAGCCGCGGAGCAGAAGCCAGGGGGAGTTGCAGTGACGCGCCCGTGAGCTCCGCCGGCAGCCAGCCGTGCCTGAGTGACCGAGCCCCAGGCCGAGAGGCCGGGGGCACCCCACCTCCGAAGTGGCCCGAGCGAGCCCCAGGCTCCAGGCCCCGATAAGCGGCCACCAAGGAGTGAGCTGGTGTGCACCTGGACGCCCATCCCCAGACACAAAGAACCACCAACGCACCGATGTCTGAGGGCGTCTGTCACTGGCAGGGGAAGTGGTGGTGGGGGGAGATAGGCCTCCAAACCTTGGAGGGCCTGAGATGTCCCCAGAGAGGTGGCGTCTGATACCCAACCTGACATATAGACACAGACATACAGGCACACACAGATACAAACATCCATTCCCACCCTCATGCTCTCATATGCACTTACTCCACCACTCAACCAACGTAGAGACAGACATAAAGAGACGTTGTACACACGATCACACTCCCCAAGCGTACTCTACAAACCGGGTCTAGGTACCCTTGCCCCTGGAGGGGGGAACTGCACCCAGACCCAGGTGGTGTTACCCTTTTCCCTGCGGTGGGGGGAGGCAGACCGCCCCGACTCCGCAGCAGCAGGAAGGCCCCACACCCCAGACCGCAGTCGGACGGCCAACTCCTCCTCCTAGCCCCCCCACTCCAGCAGGTCGCAGAGAACGGGGGTGGGAGAAGACTCCAAACCTCCCTCCACCCGCTCATTGTAGTGTTGATGCATGTGTGTTCTAAGGTGCATTTAAAACCCAGGAGGGCATGGAGCTACCTGCCAGAGAGCAGCAGGTAAGCGCATAGCCCCTCCTGCTAGCCCTCAATGTCTACGTGTATTTAAAATTGAGAGGTGGGCAACGACGCCAGGGGTGAGGTGTACACCCTGATGGTAATTTGGATTCCGTGTATCGTGCCCACCCCCAAGATCCTATATGTATGTGTAATGAGAGTGTGAGTAATGTGAATGTCTAAGTTGTGGGATAAAATTGAGGCAGAGGCAGCCAGAAGGGGACAGGGGGGTGGCCTCCTCTGCACCCTGGTGACATACCCCTACTCCAAGGTCCTGCATGTGTGGGTGGTTGTGGTGGAGCGGGAAGAGGGAGGCAGCTGGAGATGGGGAGCGAAGGAAGGGAGGGGCAAGTGACCCCTCCCTGGGGCCAGCTCCCCCGCTGTCCCCAGTAGGCACCCCCATACTCCACGGCCCGCCAGGGAAAGGGGGCCCAGGCCCATCCAGACCGGGGCCCAGTGCAGCAGCGCCTCCCGGCCCCACAGATCCCGGGACAGTCCACCTCATTTATATTTCTAAGTTGAACTCGTTTTACTTTATAAAGTCCGTAAGAAAAGACAAATAAGAAAGGAGGGGACAATTGAGTCATTCCTTAATAAATGTAGAACTTCCAGTTCCAATACACCGTAGCCTGGGCTGGGTATCCTTAAATTAAGAGTATGTCTAATATTTAAGTGCCGTAATAGAACTAATCATATTCAATCAATTGCTGTTGGTGTACTTCAATTTAACTCAAATTGTGTACTAATAGAGATGGGAAGATGCGGGAATTTCTAGAGAAGGTGCCTGTTGTATCGTTATCAGAAAGTCACAGGAAAGAGTTAAATAACCCTGTGACAGACGAGGAAGTGCGACTTGCTATTAACTCCCTTAAAGGAGGAAAAGCACCAGGGCCTGATGGTTTCTGCCCAGAGTTTTATAAAACACTAAGTCATCTTCTTGCAGGACCATTGACTGATATGTTTTTAGACTCTTTTAAGAATGAACAATTGCCCTCAACACTTAGACAGGCTAATATTTTGTTAATTTTAAAGAAAAATAAATCACCAGATAGGTGTGAATCATACAGACATACAGCCTCATCAATGTCGATGCTAAATTACCCTCCAAGCTATTAGTAAGGAGGCTTGAGGGCATTCTCCCACTGCTTATAAATCCTGATCAAACAGGCTTTATCCAAAATCGTTTCTCATCTACAAATATTAGACGACTATTAAATATTATACAATACTCGAATCAGACAAATTATAAAGCCTATGTTATATCTTTAGATGCCGAAAAGGCATTTGCCAGAATCGAGTGGACATATTTATTTAATGTATTAGAAAGATTTGGCTTAGGTGAGGGTTTTATTGCATGGATTAAAACTATCTACTGTATAGGAATTTCTTTTACTTACGTATTAATCACATTATTTTATTGTATAATGCCTTGGTGCCACTGGATTTTAACATGTCTGACACTCATACTGAAAGACAAATGGCGGGGGTCTAGCAAGGAAGCAGACAACTCCACAGGTAGAGTCTTTTGTCTCTTCGAGGACTCTGGGAGGCAGCAAGGGAGTCTGAACCTTAAGGTGTGAAACAGCTGTGTACTGCCTTTTGTTCCTGGAGAAGGTATTTAACTGAGAGCCATGCTAGGCTCAGGGAGACTCTGCTGACCGTCTGTCCCGCGGACATGCAGGGACTTCATCTAGCTTGGTTGTCTGTTGTCTTTGTGTGTTTTGATTAAAGAATGTTAGCTACCGCTCACCGCTTGTCTGCAGGCTTTATTTAAATGGAAAACTTCCACAACACTACAAACTTCCAGAAGCTTGTGTCATAACTAATGGTGTACAATCATCAGCGTTTCCACTGCAAAGAGGTACGAGGCAAGGCTGTCCCCTGTCCCCTTACCTCTTTGCATTAGCACTTGAACCTCTAGCTGACACCATTCGCCAGCACCGAGATGTGCATGGTATAACAGTGGGTGGAACAAATCATAAGATAGCATTGTATGCTGACGATATTTTGCTGTTCTTATCAAAACCAGAACAATCAACACCAGCTATTATGTCTACTATACATGAGTTCAGCTCATTCTCTGGTTACAGAATTAATTTTGGGAAATCAGAAGTCATGGGTGATCAGATTAACTCTTTGCCAGATATTTCTAATCCCTTTCAATGGTCCCCCAGCGGCTTTACATACCTTGGGCTAAACATTCCACCAGTTCTTAAAGATTTATGGAAACTGAACTTATCACCAGTTATAATAAAAATCAAAAAAGATTTAGATAGATGGCAAAAATTGCCGCTTTCTCTTATGGGGCGTGTGAACTTAATCAAAATGAGTATTCTCCCGCGTTTATTTATATCCCCTACAAATGCTACCTTTACTGATCACTCAGAAAGTTTCTTGTGATATAGAAAAAGCCTTTTCAAAATTTATCTGGCGTGGCAAGAAACCTAGATTAAGGATTGGAACTTTACAACTGCCTATAGATAGGGGAGGCTTAGCCTTACCAAATTTAATTTTTTATAATTGGGCATGTCGTAGCCGTGTCTTATGGGAGTGGCTACATGCTTATCTAAATTCTCACTCTCACCTAGACTCTTGGTCCACTTTACCTTATTCCCTTTGGAGCATAGCTGTCTGTGACAAAAAAACAATATTACAAATGGGGATTAAGAATAACCCAATCATTTATAGATGCTTTTCATTCTTAAAGTCTTATATGTTGAATTGAACTATGTGATCTGTTCAAAGCCTCCCAGTCAGTGCTGTTCAAAGGTGATCATTTAGGACTTCAGCAATAATACAGACAGCAATGTAGTTAGCAATAAAACAGTTTTATTGGGAATTAACTTAAAAAACAAACAAACAAACATATGTCTCCTATTTTTTGTCACACAGGAAAGAAGCATCAATATCTGATGAGAAGACTTATTTATTTCTTTTGGGGGGGGGGGGTCAACAGGAGAAGAATATCTCTAACAGTTGATTTGTTCACATTTTCACATCTTAATTTTTAAGTGAAATGTGCATTTGGAGTTTATACACTTTGTATATAAGGCAACCGTTTCCTTTTGCAGTATTTTTGTGTGTTGCGTTTTTAACAAAAGGGGAACAAAGCCCAACATCAGTAACCCTACAAATGTCACTTCTGTTTAGTTTTCTGTCTTCATTTATGTCGGAAGTGATAGCAGTGCTGTACGTTTTCATTTTTCAGAAATCTCTCAATCAGAACATGGTATTGTGGCTTGTTGGGAGTGGCTAGTTATCTCCGATCATGCCTTAGGAACATGTGTTGATGAGGAAGATGAGGAAACTGTGTTATTTACATCTGTTATTGTTACGTGAATCTTAACTGTACCTGTTAATTTTACAGTGTAAATTTACTGGCAGTTATTGTTCGATGGAAATAGATGTTTATACCATGAGTGAGTTCATGTGCTTGGTCATTAAGGCTCTGAAGCATCATGTAATGCAGTGAGTATCTCACAAAAGGAGTTCTCCCTTCTTCTTTTTGGGGTGGAATAGCTAGCTCAACCTCTACGTGGGCTTTTTATAGTAAAGACGCTTCACCCCACCACAGTATATTATTAATTTGGAAATTGTTTTGAGAGATTTCCTGTATACCACTAGAGGGAACTCAAGTACCACAGTTTAAGAACCACTGCTGTAAAGAAGGCCTGAAATTCATCCAAAATGATGTGAGAGTTTTAATTTCACATACAGTTATTGCTGCTTAAGGTGCTTTTACAATGTACTGAATCACGTGGTAAATTAAATTTTTCTTAGGACTGTATAAAGTCCCGTGAAAAGGTTTTTTTTGGCATGACTTAAAATACATGTAATAGATACTAAATATACATCAGTAAAGCAAACTCACCCTCTTCCTCAGGTTGTAAGTAAGCACCAGGTTCTTGGCAAAGTGGTTTGCAAAGTTGGCGTAAAACTCCAGAACTTTTTGCAGCGCATCTCTTTTGATTATATGGAGGTCACAGTAGGTCAATGCTCGGACATTAGCGCAGGACTGAGCCAGTGTCATCTCCTTCCAGAACACGTCACCAAACACATCACCTTTACCTGCAAAACAAACACAGTTAGGTCCACAAATATTTCAACAGATACAACTTTTTTCTAATTTTGGTTCTGTACATTACAATGAATTTTAAGTGAAACAACTCAGATGCAGTTGAAGTGTAAAATGTCTGTGAAGGTTCTCACAGACATGTGAAAACTTCAAGTATTTTTTTAACACAATCCCTTCATTTCAGGAACTCAAAGGTAACTGGACAAATTAAATGACTAAAAAAAATAAAATGTTCAATTCTGATACTTGGTTGAAAACCCTTTGCTACCAATGAAAGCCTGACATCACCAGATTTCCTCCTTTTCCATGCTCTGCCAGACCTCTACTGCCGCGGCTTTCAGTTGCTGTTGGTTTGTCGGTCTTTCTTTCCAAATTTTAGTCCTGAAGTAAAATGAATGCACATTTGGGTAAAGATCAGGTGACTGACTTGGCCTTTCAAGAATATTGCACTTCTTTGCTTTAAGAAACTCCTGGGTGGCTGGGTTATGTTTTAGGTCATTGTCCTTCTGTATGAAAGGCCACCCAAACAATTTAAATGCATTTAGCTGGAATTGCTGTCCTGTGTCACATCATCAATAAACACGAGTGTCCCACTTCCACTGGTAGCCATGCATGCCCAAGCCTTACCCTGGCTCCACCTTGTTTTACAGATGATGTGGTATGCCTTAGATCATGAGCTGTTCCATGTCTCCATACTTTTTTCCTTTTGGTAGAAGTTGATCTTGATTTCATCTTTCCAAAGAATGTTTTTCCACAACTGTGCTGGCTTTTTTTTTTTTAAATTATGAGTGGCTTGCGCTTTGCAGTGAACCCTCTGTTTTTACTTTGTTGGAGTCTTCTCTTTATGGTAGGTGGATATTGGTGTGCCTACCTCCTGGAGAGTGTTGTTCACTTGGTTGACTGTTATAAAGGGGTTTCTCGTCACCATGGAAATTATTCTGCGAGCATGCACAACTGTTGTCTTCTGTGGACATTCAGGTCTTTTTGCATTCACCAATACTTTCTTTCTTTTTTTTTCAGGATGTACCAAAGGGTAGATTTTGCCACTCCCACTATTGTAGCAAATTCTCAAATGTTACTCAAAGAGTATTATACAGAATAGACACTTGTATTAAGTTATAAAAAACACAAGTTTAGAGAACAATGTTTAGAACACAGATAAAAAACAAAACACACATAAACTTAACATCAGTACCTGCTTATATAAATACCTAAATGTGTGAGTCAACAGGAAGTTAATATTAATAACCAACGGCAATGACAACATGCTGCTTTCTAGTTTTCACAGTAAGAGACACATAAAAACGACATAACACTGAAATACAGTACAGGAAAATTTTTTTAAGGGAATTGCCAGTTAAAATTTAAATTTTCTTTGCAGCACAATTCAACCAAAAATAAAAACACTACATGTAAATGTACACAGAAGAAATTTCCTTCATGAAACTAAATGAATTCTACCACAATAACTGATTTGATTTACAGCCTAAAGGGCCTGTAATTTGAACTCAGTGGTTCTTCTTAAATAATAATGTATAAAATGTGCTTGATTTTCTGTAGCTTTTAACAGTTTGTGTTTACACTGGAGTGAATGATGAAATAACTGCACCTTAATTACTTTAATACAGACAAGCGCACTGGAGTTCTTAGGTTCGATCTTTTTGGCCATAGGGTATATGCTGCTTCATCCAAAGAGCTATGATTTCCGAAAACAATAATTTCAGTCTTGTTTTCATTTAGGGTTTAACTGTCATGTAGACAGATAAACAGAGGCTGCAGTGTGACAGAGGCATCCCATTTCATCAGGAAGTAAATTTGGATATCAATAGCATAACAGTGAGAGGGAATATTATATTTCCTGAAAATCGTTCCCAAAGGCAGCATGTGTAAAGATAACATAGCGGACCACAACAGACCCCTGTGGTACATCACAACTAATAGGGACAGAAGAAGAGGAGTACTCCCCAGTTGCAACAGAAAAAGACCTCTCTGCCAGGATTTAAACTGTAATAAAACTGTACCTTTAAAACCAACAGCATGTTTGTGTCTTGATAAAAGAATGTTATAATCAACTGTGTCAAAGGCAGCGGTTAGACTGAAACTCTCCACAAATCCCAGAAAGTTCTCACAAAGTGCAGAGGATGTTCACATGAACAGCACCACAGGGGTTAGACAAAAAATTCAAAATATTAAAAAGAACTCGGGGCTGGTGACTGTTGCTAGAAATTATGTTTGACAGAAAAGCTGATTTAATAGCTTTAACAGTCAAGTGATATATTGATGAGTATTGTATCAAAGGTCAGCTTAGAGTTATTGCTTTTGTTAATCAAGGGCTTTCCAGAAGTCAAATCTAGTATCCAGCCTGAATTGGTGTTCCTCATTTCAAAATGCTCGGTTACATTGAGTGTCGGTTTAGATCACTGGGATGAGCTCTCAGCCATATGGCCATGTGACTGGGATCATACCTTTATGTGAAAGAATGGAGGGGGGCAGACATTTCAAACACAGCATTTATAGTTGTACAGGCCAGGTACACAGAAATACAGGGGAGTTGGATTTAAATGAAAAGTTAGGAAAAAAATGAAAAACCAAGCGAAAATGTTAAATGAGAAGCATCTGGCTGCATCTCAAACATATTGGAGAACTGCAAAGCTGAGTGCAGAATTTATAGCATAAGGAGCTGGCTAAAGTGATGCCGGTTTTTATTTTGAAAACTAAAAGCTAACACTAACCTTGTTTCAGAGAACAAACATGGCTTACCCACAATTTCTTCATTGTCTTATCCTGAAATAAAGGATAAACAAAGATCTGATCCAACTATCAGAGAAGTCATAGCACAGATTGTACTGGAAGAAACACCTCACCCCACCTCCAGCAAAGAGCTCCCTGATTTCCCATTTTTGCTGTGGGAGTTAAATCGCTTAGAACTACACAACAAGGTAAAATAATAAGGCAAGATGCAGGACCAAGTGACCTATCAATTGGTTCTCCCTGAAGAGTTCAGAGCCTTAGTGGTTCACAATTTGCACATGGACCAACTGGGTATTCCCAGAACCCTTTTTAGAACTAGGTTTTATTGGCCGCTGAAGAAAGAGTCCTCTTGAAAAAGCAGCTGCTCTGGTAAACATTAAACTTCTCAACCATTAGAACTTGTCCATGTGAACTTTCTCAATCTAGAACCAGACAGCAGTAACCCAAAGAACATCCTTGTAATGACACATCATTTCACTAAATAGGCAGTTACCATGCCTAGACCCAACCAGAAAGTTAAGACTGTTGTTTGGGGGATAACTTTATTGTCCACTATGGTGCCACATACTGATCAAGGGCCTGATTTCGAATTCACACTCACAGTATACACAAAATCTCAGGTCAACTTCAGAGAAAAGTTGCAATCTAGCTTCTTGAAATGCACAAAAAGCAGCAGATAAAAAAAGGCCCATTTGACCGAAGGGTAACATCTTAGTGAGAAATATACGTTTACATGGCAAACACAAATTAGTGAGAAACTGAGATCCATGTTGTAAATGGTAAATGGCCTGTATTTGTATAGCGCTTTACTTAGTCCCTATGGACCCCAAAGCGCTTTACACTACATTCATTCATTCACCCATTCACACACACATTCACACACTGGTGATGGCAGCTACATTGTAGCCACAGCTGCCCTGGGGCGCACTGACAGAGGCGAGGCTGCCCGACACTGGCACCACCGGGCCCTCTGGCCACCACCAGTAGGCAACAGGTGAAGTGTCTTGGCCAAGGACACAACGACCGCGACTGTCCGAGCCGGGGCTCGAACCGGCAACCTTACGATTACAAGATGAATTGCCAACTCTTGAGCCACGATCACCCACTCCAGTAGTTAAACCTGCTGGAGACCTCCCTGTCACTATGTCACCCACACGTGACATACTGATCTCCTGCTTCCCTATGGTTTTCCAGCTGTCAATCACTAGTTTTTATATAAATAACCAATGTGAATAAAGGGTTTCCAAAATCAGGGTAAGTTATTGTTTCAATGATTACGACAGCCCAGTAGAAATAGAGAACCATATTTTATTCGATTTTGTTTTCCTTAATATTGTTATTATATTATAATGTTATATAATATTATTATATAATAAGAAGAATAACACCTTTGGATTACAAGATAATTTATTAATTTGTATATTGTCTAAGTTGACAATTTCTTGGTTTAAACGGTTTTATTGGAATGAGGGAGGAGACTTCATCTGCTCCTTCCTAGCACTCATGGTCAGCCAGAGCAGGTAGAAAATGCAACGCATGCAACACGAGAACTGAGAATTAAGTTCGCAAAAGAAGGAGAAAGAAAACCAAGCATTTTGTATCTCTAAAAGTATGCATTGTGAGCAGGACGGCAGCCAGGAGCAGGGTTCCAGGAGCCTGAGTTAGTGCGTGAGCGGTACCGGTTAGATATAGTCGGGCTTACGTCAATGCATGGCTTGGGCTCTGGAACCAGTCTTCTGGAGAGGGACTGGACTCTCAGTCTGGAGTTGCCCCTGGTGAGAGGCGGTGGGTTGGGGTGGGTATCTGGGTATCCCTTTGGCTTGCTGCCTGTATATTGGGGTTTCTCCCAGTGGATGAGAAGGTTTTCTCCCTACTGGGAGACTTCAAACCTCACGTGGGCAACGACAGCGAGACCTGGAGGGGAATGATTGAGCGGTGTATTGTTTTTGGACATAGCAAACACCATGTTCAAACATAAGAGTGTCCATAAGTGGACGTGTGCAGTGTTGGGGAGTAACGGAATACATGTACCGCCGTTACGTATTTAGAATACAAAATATGAGTAACTGTATTCCGTTACAGTTACCGTTTAAAAAGGTGGTATTCAGAATACAGTTACTTTGTTGAAATAAATGGATTACACTGCGGTACTTTCCTGTTTCATTTTGTCGCGGGTCAGGACTGTTTGGGTTTTGTTTGACAGCTACGTTCTTTCGTTCCAGGCGGCAGCGTTACGGTTGCCATGGTTACAGGGCGACGCTCTCTCTCTCTTTCTGCGACTGTGTGTTTCCTGGGTGAGAGAGCGCCTTTTCGTTGTTGTTGTTGTGCTAAGCTAACAGGCAGAATGCTACAAGCATAGCTCTAAAGAATGTAGCATCATGGGCAGTATAGTCCGTGTTGCAGGGAGAATGCACTGCCATACACGTTATGTGTCTGTGAGCGCGAGGAGGGAGAAAAAGGCGAGTGGAAAGGTACGAGTTGTCGTCGAGGAAAAACGGGAGCTGGAAGCATGTAAATATAATAATAACCACTGCAGCCAAGAAGAGTGCCTGACGAGCCCAGTTGTAAGTAAGCTATTAAGACTCGACTGTACACCGTGTTCGTGTTTTCCTCCGAAAACAATAAGTTCCGTTGGAGCAGTCTTTCAACACCTCTCTCTGTCTCTCGCAAGAAAAATTGACCCACACAACAAAGTAAAGCTATTTTTCGGCTATGAGCCGACAGGGACCCCGCCGTATTAGTCAGAGGTCCCTTTACTACAGTTCGGAGTCGCGGACCTTCAGTAATAGTAATAAATCACACAGCAATAGTACATTCACGTTGTTGTAAAAAGCACGATAATATATTAAGTAATCCAAAGTATTCAGAATACGTTACTGTCATTGAGTAACGTAACGGAATACGTTACAGAATACATTTTGGGGCATGTATTCTGTATTCTGTAACGGAATACATTTTAAAAGTAACCTTCCCAACACTGGACGTGTGGCACCAGGACGCTCTGGGCTGCAGGTTGATGGTCGATTTTTTTAATTGTATCACCAGACCTGTAGCCATATGTTCTGGCCACTTGGGTAAAGAGAGGGGCTGAGCTGTCAAGTGATCATCACCTGGTGGTGAGTTGGATCGGGTGGCAGGGGAGGATGCTGGAGAGACCTGAGAGGCAGCTGATAGGTACCGACAGGCAAAGTAGAATGCAGTGCGGGCAGTGGCTGAAGAAAAAACTCAGGTGTAGAAGGAGTTCAGAGAGGCCATGGAAAAAGACTTTTGGACTGACTTGAACAGATTCTGGCAACTCAGGAGGCAACTCAGGAGGGGAAAGCAGTGCTCTACTTGTACTGTGCATAGTGCCAGTGGAGCGCTGCCGACTTCAACTGAGAAAATTGTCGGGCGGTGGAAGGAATACCTTAAGGAGTTCCTTAATCCCATTGGCACATCTTACGTGGAGGAAGCAGAGTCTGGGGATAAGGGGATGATTTCTGGGAGTCAGGTCATTCGGTCCTTATACAACCGTTCCAAGAGCTTGGTCCGCATAGCCAGCAATAAGTCGGACTCATTCCTGGTGGGTGATGGGCTCCGCCAGCCCTGGCCTTTGTCACCAATTCTGTTCAGAATTTTTATGGACAGAATTTCTAGGCACACCCAAGTGGCGGCAGGCTTTCACTTGGGTGGTCTCAGAATCTCATCTGTTCTTCGCGGATGATGTGGTTCTGCTGGCTTCGTCGAGTCGAATGACCTCCATCTCACTTTGGAATGGTTCGCAGCCAAGGTGGTAATGAGAATCAGCACATCCAAATCTGAGGCCATGGTCCTAAGCCAAAAAACAGTGGAGTGCCCACTCGGGCTAAGAGACAAGTTCTTGCCCCAAGTGGAAGAGTTTAAGTATCTCAGGGTCTTGTTCATGAGTGACAGGAGAGGGAGCGGGAGATCGACAGATGGATTGGTGCTGGGGCTGCAGTGATGCGGACACTGTACCGGTCTGTTGTCGTGACGAGAGAGCTGAGTGTGCAAGCGAAGCTCTCAATTTACCAGTCGATCTACGCCCCTACTCTCACCTGTGGTCACGAGCTTTGGGTAGTGACCGAAAGAACGAGAGGCAGAAATGGGCTTCCTCCAAAGGGTGGCTGGCCTCTCCCTTAGAGATAGGGTTAGAAGCCCAGCTATCTGGGAGGGGCTCAGAGTAGAGCCACTGTTCCTTCACATCGAAAGGAGCCAGTTGAGGTGGTTTGGGCATCTGACAAGGATGCCTCCTGGGCCCCTCCTGGGTGAGCTGTTCCAGGCATGTCCCATCGGGAGGAGCCCCAAGGGCCAGACCCAGGACATGCTGGAGAGATTATATCTCTCGGCTGGCATGGGAATGCCTTGGTGTTCCCCCGGACAAGCTGGAGGAGGTGACTGGGGAGAGGGAGGTCTGGGCTTCTCTACTTGGGCTGCTGCCTCCACGACCTGGCCCCGGATAAGTGGAAGAAGATGGTTGGATGGATGGAAGTTTTAAAAACTCCCTGGAGTTGGAAGCTGGATTACTTAATTGGCCTAGGAGGTGGCAAGCTGCCAAGAACCCACTCTTTCCATCTAACAGAGAAGAAACCCACCAATTCCTTCTCCTCCATCAGTGGAATGCTCTAATATAGCAGAACTAACACAGCCCACATACTGTTACTGACTATTACTATTGGATGCACCCATGAAGAAACAACTGAATTGAGATCATTTATATATGATGTCGCTCCATGGGACAAGACTCAGCAGTCCATCTGCATCTTAAGGATAAAGGACACTCTTTCGAGGATGCCAATGTTCACATTTTGGACAGAGAGGACAGATGGTTTGAAAGAGGAGGGAAAGAAGCCATTTATGTCCACTGTGAGCGACCATCTTTGAACAGAGGCGGTGGATTACAACACCAACTGTTTGACATCTATAATCCAGTTTTGAGATCCCTTCCCAGACGCCTTAACGCCCACTCACATCCTGGGCCATCTGACCTCAGGAAATCACATGATAGGGTGGGGCCAGGCTTCACAATGAGCTCACCCGAAACCCTGGCTGATTGTGACCCACACCCGTTTTCACACCTTGGCTCATGTGATTAGGTAGAGAATCATCAGGGGGTCCTTTGTCCCTCTTTGGGGGAAAACTCCCACTGGGTTTAAATCTGGGACTCTCCACCATTTGGCCCTTAGAACTGAAGAAGCTTCTCGGATGAGAGGTGAACGTCTTCAAGCAACTTAAAGAAGTCCAGACGCTTTTCTTTCCAAGCTTCTTAGACAACCGAATTGAGACTTGACTCTACAGCTTGGAAAACCAAACAGCAATGCAGTACTGACTAACCCCTTCTTAGTTGTCAGACTAAAGAAGTATTGACTGCAATGAAATTTGTAATTAAACTCTAAAATCTAATGTAAGTCAAAGAACTTCTAAAAGTCTGTAATGAGATAATCTGTTAAGAGCTTCCAAGCTACTAATATCTTCCAGAAGGCACAGATCTGCTGCTATGCCTTAGGTCAACTGATAAACAAACATGTGAGACAAATTTTACTTGATACTTTAAAATCAAAAGAGGAGCAGATTCAACAAAAATTTATATTGTGTTTTTGTTAACAACAATGTTAATTTTAGGCAAAAAAAATAATTTTTCCATAACATTTTGAAATTATGGCAAGTATTGATCATGTTGATGAGATAGAGGTCTCAGAAACCCATGTATCAAAATATGATACGAAGGGCGTAATAGGGCTAAACTGCTAATAGAGGGATCGATATCAGACACACAAAAAGAATGTAGACAAGTAGGGGAAAAATTTGTCTGACAGACAGCTCACTCAAGCAGAGGGAGGCATCCTTACAAAAACCTTGAAGCTTTCTGTCATGCTGAGAAAATGTTTGCTACTCAAAATCATCACAGCCACAGAATCAGAAATTGGAAACAACATTGCAGATGTTGTTTCAGAAGTGTGACAACAACAGATAAATGTTTTAGCCTGTCTCAGCAATGCAAAGCACCCAGCATCCAATATTACCATCAAGGAGAGCATCAAGGAGTGGAAGACACTTATGCACCACAGTAAAAAACAAAACAAACAACAACATCATTGCTTACTTATTTTTTTCTGAGCCATTCAGGGGTGGATTGGTGTGTTTCTCGTCATATTCCTACTGCATAATCCAAGTGTGCTTGACCTTCAGGGCTCAAACTGATGGCTGGACACTCTCCGTCAGGATTTTCTGGTAGAGAGCAGAATTCATTTATATATGATGTCGTGTATAATGTTATATATGAATACCGGTCAATAGTTTTAGAAAACCCCAATTTTTCCAGTTTTTTATTGAAAATAATGCAGTTTGATGTCTCATTGCACTCTGAAATGACAGTATAGTACAAATAAGAAATTGGAGTTAGAAAAGAAATCATGGAATCAATATATAGACCTAAACTTATTGTATTCTAAACTTTTGACTCATGCAAGTAGCCACCTTTGGCAGATAAAACAGCTGAACACCTCTTTTCCTATCTTTTGCAGAAGTTCCCATAAATGTGTTGCCCTTGGTTACTTTGCTTTCTCTCTGCTGTCCAGTTCATCCAAAACAGCTTGATGGGGTTTAAGTCTGGAGACTGTGCTGGACACTCCATGTTTTCAAGCTTACCATCTTGTTCTTTTTTCCTGAGGTAGTTCTTGGCAAAGCTTTTACGCATGGCTCTTTGCCTTATTCTGATGCAATCCTAGCAATGGCTTCCTTGCTGCAACTCGTTCTGTCACACCTGCACCTCGAAACCTTCTCTTCACATTTGAAACTGAGACTTGCTTACTATGACCACTATTAAGCTGTGCTTGAAGCTGTTGTCCTGTGAGCCACCTATCATACAACTGTTAATGTTCAGAAACTTGTCCTCTGAGTCAGTTGTGGCTTTGGGTCTGCCAGACCTCTTCCTGTCAGAGGTTGCCCTCAGTACTCACTGACGCCTTGACTTTCTTTGCAAACTCTGGCAGTTCATCGATTACCTTTGTACCATTTCATGCTCTTCATTGGACTTTTGAATTGCAATGAATAACTAGAAAAATTGGTGTGTTCTAAAACTTTTGAATGGTAGTGTGTACACATATAAATATATGTATATGTGTATATAAAAAAAACACCCAGCGCACCCCTGCGGGCGGTTTATCCTTCAAGCTCGGGTCCTCTACCAGAGGCCTGGGAGCTTGAGGGTCCTGCGCAGTATCTTAGCTGTTCCCAGGACTGCGCTCTTCTGGACAGAGATCTCCGATGTTATTCCCGGGATCTGCTGGAGCCACTCGCCTAGCTTGGGAGTCACTGCACCTAGTGCTCCGATTACCACGGGGACCACCGTTACCTTCACCCTCCACATCCTCGCGAGCTCTTCTCTGAGCCCTTGGTATTTCTCCAGCTTCTCATGTTCCTTCTTCCTGATATTGCTGTCATTCGGAACCGCTACATCGATCACTACGGCCGTCTTCTTCTGTTTGTCTACCACCACTATGTCCGGTTGGTTAGCCACCACCATTTTGTCCGTCTGTATCTGGAAGTCCCACAGGATCTTAGCTCGGTCATTCTCCACCACCCTTGGGGGCATCTCCCATTTTGACCTCAGGACTTCCAGGTTATACTCGGCACAGATGTTCCTGTACACTATGCCGGCCACTTGGTTATGGCGTTCCATGTATGCCCTGCCTGCTAGCATCTTGCACCCTGCTGTTATGTGCTGGATTGTCTCTGGGGCATCTTTACACAGCCTGCACCTGGGGTCTTGCCTGGTGTGATAGACCCCAGCCTCTATGGATCTTGTACTCAGAGCTTGTTCTTGTGCTGCCATGATTAGTGCCTCTGTGCTGTCTTTCAGTCCAGCTTTGTCCAGCCACTGGTAGGATTTCTGGATATCAGCCACCTCCTCTATCTGCCGGTGGTACATACCGTGCAGGGGCCTGCCCTTCCATGATGGTTATATATATATATATATATATATATAGTAGGGGTGCAATGATATTCGTATCGATATTGAACCGTTCGATACAGTGCTTTCGGTTCGGTACGCATATGTATCGAACAATACAAAATTTTTAATTTATTTTATCAACTTTCCTTCTGACGATGCTGTCTGTGTTGAGCGCTCAGTGAATCTGCGTTCGACTACTCCGCCTAGGCTCGACAGTGCAGCCTAGGCGGAGTAGTCGAACGCAGATTCACTGAGCGCTCAACACAGACAGCATCGTCAGAAGGAAGAGCGCAGGGCAAGCTAGCGAGACAGAAGTTAAGCTCTCCTTGCATCATTCAGATCTGGCGTTTGGAATTATTTTGGTTTTCATGTGACGTATGACCCTGAAGGTAAGCGAGTCATGGACTAAAGTAAAACAGTATGTTGGATGTGCCACGCAATGCTCAATTACATGGGTGGGAGCTAGTGTGTTAGCGCAGTTAGCTTGTTAACATGTTGGCCATCTAGCCCCATGCACGGGGCGATCGGCGGTAGCTCGTTAACAGAGATTTGCCGTGTTGTGGCGTTAAGGTCATTTCAACGAGATTAACCTGAAAGCACTAGTGGGAACACAACGAATATGACTGCACATTTACGCCGACATCATCCTAGTGCAAAGACAAAAACAACAAGCATGCTACTAACTTTAGCCGAGTCATTTAGACAGCTGTTAGCACATGATTCTCCTTATGCTGCTGAGAATATAGCCCAGAAGAAGCGGATAGTATAGCTTTTATTTTGGAAAGAGCCATTTCTCTGTAATAAACTCTCTTTTCCAAAGATGAGTGATTCCTCAATCAGATACAGGGCTCGCAATATCGCTAGCCCGATGTCCCGGAGCTAGCGATCTTTTCAGTCGGGCTACCAAAATCTACCTCTGCCCTGCCCGTCGGGCTATTGTAGGAAAAATATATGTCAATGCTTTTGCATTCTTTCGGAAATGTAGCTGGGTAATTATGTCATTGGCATCGGTGAGACACTGTCAATATGTGACATATTGAAATCGCGTTTGAATTTGCGCTTGTTTTTTTTGCTTTCACTTTGCAATCGTGCGAACTGTGTATAGAGAGCGACAGCACTGATCTGTGAGTGATGATAATTTGTGCACCAATTCCTCTGACATCGTCTTATTAATCGTTAGCTTACTATGCAAACATGACAAGTGAAATCTCCCGCAGCAAGCTTAAACATGTGAGAGGTTGATCGCGCAGAGAATCGCTGAGCTTATGTGAGTGCGTGTGTAAAAGCAGCAGTATATATATTTTAGTTCTGCTGAGCCAAATAAGACAGGTCAGGGTGAAGAAGTGACAGCCAAAGAAAAGCTTACCACAAAACGGAGAAGTTATGACAAATGAGACTATAAGGCAAAAAGAAAGTGCAGCTTTATGGTTTCATGGACAAAATAATTTCTGTGGCTGCAATATGATGAGCTAAATAACCAGGGCTGCACATAAGTGGTCCGCAGGTGCGCATTCGCTGTCAAAATAAAAAACACGCACAAGGGTTAGGGTTAAATTTAAAAACTGTACTTTTGAGTTAAAATATATATTTATAATTTTAATAAATGACAAATTAAAAATGCATGAACATTTTTTGTATCGAAAAAATATCGAACCGTGACACCAAAGTATCGAACCGAACCGTGAATTTTGTGTATCGTTGCACCCCTAATATATATATTTCCCCTGCAGGTGGTCTTTATCCTTCAATATGGGTCCCCTACCAGAGGCCTGGGATCTTGAGGATCCCGTGGAGTAACTTAGCTGTTCCTAGGACTGCACTCAAATGTACAGAGATCCCGGATGTTGTCCATGGATTCTGCTGGAGCCACTCGCTTACCTTAAGAGTCAGTGTACGGAGAACTCCGATTACCACTGGGACTACTGTTATCTTCACCCTCTACATCAGAGGTCTCAAACTCAAATGAGCTGTGGGCCGCTGCTGCCACTGTCATTTCATTTGAGGGCCACTTTAGTGTTCAAGTTGTACACAAAAAACAAATAAACAAACAAACAAACAAGAAAACACCCAGGGGGGTTATGGCGTCCACCTGAATGGCAGCAAGACTTCGAGCTCCGACGTTAACATCCTTTAAGTACGCCTAAACAGCGGTTAAAAGTCAACCTTTTAGTGGCTTCCTCTCCGACCTAAGCTTCTGCTCTGATCTAAACAGCTAGGATGCCGACTAAACATAGGTTTAAATCTAAAACAGCCGGAAAGGATGGATCAGACGACGATGCTAGCAACGAACTTGAAACCGAGAAGATGGAAGGAGCTTGTGCTAGCGCCCAACAGACTGAGACGAGTGTTTTGGCCGCAATTCCGTCGCTGAAAATACACTTCACTGCTCAACTGCAAGAAGTTATAACATCAAACCAAGAAATAAAAGACGCAATTGGAGTGTTTTCAGAGAGGCTTACCTCAGCAGAAACTCGCATTAGCAAAGTTGAAGACGACGTCTCTTCCCTCACAAGTAAAGAGGCTTCCCTTCAAAAGAAACTTCAGGAACTCCTGCTAAAAGTGGACGACCTCGAAAATAGAAGCCGGAGATCCAATCCGAGACTCGTCGGATTACCCGAGAATACTGAACAAGGAGAAATCACAATATTTTCCCGTCCCAAAATGTCAAGTAGCCAGGTTTGTACCTGGGTACTTGACGTTTTGAGACAAGGCTGAAATACCCCAAATGGCCCACCCCGTGTGATCATCATGAAGTTCTTGAATTATCAAGACAAGTTGAGGGTGATGAGAGCGGCACGTCTGAAGGGAAAAATAACGCACAACGGACATCACGTGATGTTTTTCCCTGAACTGTCGACGGAGGTCCAGAAACAGCAGAAACAATACAACCAGGTAAAACAACAACTCCGTGAAATGCACATAAATTTCGGACTGATCTTTCCAGCAAAAATGAGGATTTTCCACCACGGCAACAGGCTCCTCTTCCACACACCAGTGGAGGTGGAAGATTTCATACGAAGAGTCCGGCAACAAAACGAGGGATAAATTCACGCCCACTCCAAAACACTATCATATCTAAAATGTGTAATTCTGATGAACAATTTCAGCTCGGACTTACAGTGGCTTTGGTTTACAGGTATGATATAGATGGCCTTAGATATGTTATGTTTAAATCTTTTCATTCATTTACATTATGTGGCCACTTCTTCAGTTAATACGGTTAATACAGATCCAAATGGGACAAAAACAAACAAACAAAAAAAAACCAAAAACGGTCGGATCTAAGTTTGAAGCTTCAAATCAATACTAGGACGCTTTATCAGCTCCTTTTCGTGGATCTGATGCATAACCAAGCTGCAATGACTTTGGGGAGGGAAGTTTTGAGATCTACACTGATGGGAGGTCTCTGGGTTGTTTTGTTTTTTTGTTTATAAGAGTTTGTCTTTAAAGTGCAGTGCTCTTGAAATAATAATTTGTGAGTTCCGACAGGGGAGACGAGATGTAGTCAGGTTCAGGTTACTAAGGGCACAAACTGTATGAGTAGTTATTCAAATATTGAACTAATTTCCTGGAATGTAAGAGGCCTTAGGAAATGTATTAAACTGAAAAGAGTAATGGATAGAATTAAACAATATCACCCAAAGATAGTCTTTATTCAAGAAACACACTTACTTGCGAGTGAAATTGCCCGGATAAGGAGGAAATGGCCAGGTCAGGTTTTCTCTAGCCACTTCTCAACACATGCTAGAGGAGTGGCAACACTCATTCATAAATAAGTGCCCATGTGTATTAAAAAAAATATCTTGGACCCTGCAGGGAGATTCATCATCCTACAATGCTCCGTGCTGAACCAAGACTTAATTTTAATTTATATGGCCCCAATATCGACAACTCCAGCTTTTATAACAATCTATTCCTCTCTATTGCAGCCCTCCACAGTGAGATAATTGTTGGGGGGGACTTTAATTGTACCCTAGAGCCTAAGCTTGATAGATCATCAGGTTTAGACTCTTCCCATCCAAAATCTAGACAAGCCATACAACACTTTATGTCTGAATTGAACCTTAAAGATATATGGAGATTAAAAAATCCAACAGGGAGAGAATACTCCTGTTATTCAGCCAGTCATAATAGCCGCAGTCGCATAGATTATTTTCTTATTTCAAACTCTCTTATCCCCAGAATTAACAGCTGTTCATATAAAAGTGTGCTTATATCTGACCACTCATTAACCACGCTTAACTTTTCAGTTACAATAGCTTTTAGACGTAATCCTGTTTAGCGTTTAAAACCACACTGGGTGCATAATAAAAATTCTTGGAATATGTAGGCAAAAATATTGATGACTATTTTTACTTTAATAAATCCGAAACTACAGCCTCAGTAAGATGGGAAGCCTTTAAGGTTTTTATACGTGGGCAGATGATAAGCTACACCAAAAACAAAGCAAATAAAAATTATACTGAGATGTTGGACCTCGAAGGTCAAATAAAAGAAGTGGAACTCGAGATAAACCTAAATGACTCTAAAGAAAAACAACAAAAACTTTTAAGATTAAGAGTAAAATATGATAAATTAACTACTGAGAAAGCCTCAGCAGGACTATTTAGACTGAGACAGACCTACTATGACCAGGGGGAGAAGGCAGGAAAACTTTTGGCATGGCGCATAAAAACGCTACTGAACGAACAAACAATAAATGAAATTAGAACTGCAGACGAAAACACCACAGATCCTCACAGAATAAATGAACTCTTTGAACTCTACTACTCACAACTATATACCTCAACAGGACATGCGACTCAAGAGTCACTAGAATCCTTCTTTGACTCAATAAGCACCCCTTCACTCTCTGAAGAAGCTCGATGTGAATTAGACTCTCAGTTATCTATGTGTTACACCCCGGCCTAGGCAACCGGCGTGCAACACAGGAAAAATAAAAATAAGGGGAAAAGGCCCCCAAGCTCACTGCTCTTAAGGAGGGCGAACCCATAAAAAAGACTAATACAGGCTTCCACAAAAAAAAAAAATCCCAAACGAAAGTATCGACAACTATTTTCATTAAAGCAAAATATGATATTTATTTACATCAAAACACCAAACTAATTACAACGGGGAGGAAGATCGCGACCATGACATACTGAAACACAGGGTTTAAATACCTAGAGGGAGCAATCAGGAAATGGACAACAAGAGGGAAACACAGCTGGGGCAACGCTTACACTGACGAGACAGGGACAAGTAAATTGAACACACTAAGATAACACAGACTTTCAAAGTAAAACAGGAAACACATAACAGTCACGCCAAAACAAAACGCCTAAAACAATACACTGCCAACCCCAAATCGTAACAATGAGTGAACTGTCGATTGCAATTGATAAATTAAAAATGGGAAAAACTCCCAGCCCAGATGGAATCCCACTAGACCTTTTCAAAATATTTAAAGACAAATTAGTACGCCCTCTGTACGACATGCTAATGGAAAGTTATGATTTAAAAGAGCTTCCCCCCTCCTTGTGTAATGCACTCATAACGGTATTCCCTAAGCCTGGGAAACCGCCTACAAAATGTGAATCTTATAGACCAATCTCATTAATAAACTCTGAAGCCAAGATAATAAGTAAAGTACTGGCAAACAGACTTGAACGATACCTTCATCTTCTCGCTGATACTGACCAGAATGGTTTTGTAAAAGGCCGGCAAGTGCAGCATGGTATTTGCAGAGTACTGAATGTACTTTACTCAAATTCAGAACATCCAGACATGGCTCTGCTCTCCTTGGACGCAGAAAAAGCTTTCGATAGGGTCGAACATTATTAGCCAAATTGAGGCAGTACCTTATAGAGATAGTTATCTCTATAAGGTACTGCCTCAATTTGGCTTTGGCAGTTACTTCATGACCTGGGTCAAAATATTATATAATAAACCTATAGCCTCAGTTAGAACTAACAACATCATATCTAGACCATTCTATCTAGGTAGAGGTACACGTCAAGGCTGCCCCCTTTCGCCTCTTCTTTTCGTCCTAGCAATTGAACCATTGGTTATTGCGATAAGGAGCAATCAAAATATCTCTGGCATTAGAACAAATAATATTGAGTCCAAAATTGGATTATTCGCGGACGACATTATCTTAATGCTGTCCAAATTAAAGAGCTCAATTCCCCACCTAATCAAAACAATTAACTCCTTTGGCAATATTTCCGGTTATAAAATTAATAAATCCAAGTCGGCCATCCTCTTCTTTAAACATTCTGAAAGAATTAAACCACCTATTCAAACAATGTTTCAAGTTGCCAGAGACAGTCTTACCAATCTAGGTATAAAAATCACTTCAAAAATTAATGATTTGGTACATGCAAATTACTCTCCTACAATCAACTCTCTTGTTGACTTAATCAATAGATGGTCTATGCTGCCAATCTCTCTGATTGGACGTGGAAATATTCTCAAGATGAACGTTCTTCCAAAATTTCTATATCTCTTCCAAGTCATTCCTCTCAGCCCTCCAGATGACTTCTTCACAAAGGCAAAAACAATATTCATTAAATTCATTTGGAATAATAGACGAGCCAGACTGCGCCTTTCGCTACTATATCTCCCGTATGACAGGGGAGGTCTGTGTGTTCCAAACCTCAAACGGCACTACTGGGCTGCCCAGCTTTCTGCGGCCTCATGCTGGTTTTCAACGACAACCTTACCCTGGGTAACTTTAGAAAGGACAAGCACTACCCCCTTACTGCTCAGCACTTAACTGTACTCCGCAAAGTATAAAGATCTGATAAAAGATACATCAAACCTCTTTGTTAAAAATACCATCCGTGTCTGGTTCGACGCACTCAAGTTTAAAGATGAAACACCTGCACTATCCCAATTCTCACCTATCTGGGGCAATAGGGCCTTTAAATCCGGTTGGAAAGATTTGGGCTTTAAAATGTGGGCCGTCAGAGACCTGTGCAAAGTTGCAGACCTATTTGACAAGGACACCCTACTATGTTTTAATGGCTTGACACAGAAATTTGGTATTCCAACCAAACATTTTTTCAAATTTCTTCAAATCAGAAGCTTCATTTCAAAAACTCAAAAATCCCTAACATTGCCTACTCTAAACTCATTAGAGGACATAGCAATAAACCATCAGCTTAAGAAGGGTTTAATATCCCGTTTTTACAGCAACCTGGGTGCTGACCCATGCAAATTCTTAGGTTACTTAGACAACAACTGTATCTGTAAGCATGTGTGAGATCAACTGAAGCCTGGAATGTGATATTGTGTGGAGATTTAAAGTTGCTGGTAGATATTAACGGTGTCTCAGCTAAGGCAGAAGACAGCAGACACTGCACAGTGTCAACAAACTGTCTGGCTGTGGAAACTGAAGCAGTGCCTAGCTCCGGAGTCGCATGCGGCTCTTTATCTTTAGTCCTTTTAGTGGTGGTTTGGGAAAATACATTTTTTTTAAGTAATTAGCTGAAGTGTATTTTATTTATGTTAGTTATTTTTTAACTTGTAGTTCTAAATTGGAAGATTATTGTGATATTGAAATATAAATATAAAATTATATTCTATTTTTTTTTTGATCGCTCAAAATAAGCGTCACACTTGCGGAAGCCGATATACCCTGCGAAACGCCGTGCATTTATCGAGACTTTCAACCCCAGGTAAGACAATTCTAGATCTTCGGATCCACATTATGTCAGCAGCTCCACCGTGAACTATGTTAAAAACAAACACGCTCACACCTCACAGATGACAGCTTACAGTCCTGCGTAAAGATGAAAGTGACTTCGTACAGCCCCGATTTGCAGACGCTGTGCGCAGAGGTTCAGGAGCAGAAGTCCCATTGTAAACATATCAGTCAGACCCGACGATGTTTGCATGAACATGCTTTTCAGCATCTCTCTATTGACCACTTTTCACACACGGTTGCTGTACGGACACATTTCTCAATACTTAGGTCACGTTTGCAAAACTCCTCACACAGTGAGCACAACAGAAGTCTATGTGGGCTAAACTGAGGACCAGTTATCATTGTTTTGGCACAAAATGCATTCAATGACTACATCTCTCAAATTTCATGAATTATCTTCTCACTCAGACACAACAACTGCCAAAAATCTTTGTACGGACAGGACATTTTGCATGTGCTTACATACTGTTTTCAAAACTGTTAAACTTATGGCCAAAACAATAACACAATGCAAAACTTGAAAAGACAGCAAAATCCAACAGCAATATTTTATTGAAACATATTTTAAATCTAAAAATGCAGTTTAACCAGCCACAGCTTATTCTCATTGTAGATGAACATCTACACAGGTGTTACTCCTCCAATTTTTCAACTCCTTCAATTCTGGCAGCCAGAAGATTCTTTCCTAGGTGTGTTGCCCTAGATGACATAAGATGTGATGTGGATGAGAACCTGTGGCCAAATGGAGAAGACCGAGTAGATTAGCATTACTATTGTATGTGTATCAGTGGATGGTGTGTATACAAATTCTTGTATTTTGGGATTACTTAGTGCAAAAAAATAAAAATACATAAACAAATATTAACAAATTCTGCATGATGTCTGATTCATTCCAGTAACATATATTGAAATTATAAACAGAGATGTGTCCTTGTTTTACACAAGAAAACACTGTGTAATGCTACATGTTGTTAGTGTTTTTTAGGTCATTGTTTTGTGGGTGACAAAGTGTGTTTGTCGGCTGTCAACCTTTGCTAGTGTTCTGGAAGAATGAGGTTATTTGAGACCTGAATGAAGTGTTTTGGTAGTTGTAGTGCATTTTGAATGTGAAATGAACTGCTTTGCCAAGCTGACGGTCAGTTAGGAGGATTGTGTGAAGAGTTTTGCAAAAGTGACCTAAGTATTGAGAAATGTGTCCTAGCGGCTGTAAAAAACTGTAAAGCGCACAGCCCGACACACACCAACACAACAGCAGAGAGAGCGCAGACGTTAAGGCAGCGAGGCGCGATTGCAGGTGCCGCTCAGGTGCGTCCGCCTCCCCTGTAGCGGCGCTGCAGACCACGCCCCGCCACACACATTAACCAGGTAAAATACATATTTAGGCAGAATTTTGCAAATATCTATTTTTCATTTTTCAGCAGCTTAGTGCTTTTTTTCCCCAATTATTTTTTTAAAAGTCGGGTCAAGGCTCCAAAAACCCAAAGGCGATATGAGGGTGGCGGCTCACAACAGCTTTTGTTTGCTGGATCATTTTAGTTCAGCTGGGTGTCTTTCCTTTTGTTATATTTCTTTAAGAGTTCAAAATGTGTTATTACATAAATAAAATGTAATTTTCTCTGTAGCACTTCATGGATTTAAGCAACACACCTTAGTTGTTTACATAAAGCATAAAGGTAACACTGTATATATTGTTTTTTTTATCTTCATTTTAGATGTCAAAAAGTATTTGCAGCTCCCAGTGTTTTCTTTTGCGTGGAAACCAGGTCCAAATGGCGCTAAAGGTTGCTGACCCCTGGCCTAGCTGATTGGATTAGTTGCTGAAGTGTTTTGCCAAATAAAATGACTGGCTTTTAAGGAAATATTGATTATTGCAATTTAAACTGTATGAAGCGGAGTAAAGCTGTGATTAGAGTGTGAGGGGAGAAAGGACCAACTGCCCTGAAGGTGAAAAAGAAGATGATTGAAAAAAAAAAAAAAAGGGGGGGGGGGGGGGGGGGGGGAGTAATTTAATGCAGTGTAAAATATTATTTTTGACAAAAAAAGAAGAAGAATCAGAGGGAGAGTGTTAACAGTGTTAACAGGATGAAAAATTTTATTTTTTAAAAGTCTCAGTGTGTCAGTAGCAGGTAAACCTGGACCTGGATCAACCCACCTACCCACATCAGTAACATAATTAGAACTACACTCAGGCTCAGTTTTTGGCTAAACATTTCACAGCTTCAGCTTGTATGAACAATCATGGATAAAGAGATGCCCTCCAAATCACAAGCTGGCAAGTCGATCTGCAATATCACTGTGTGTGAAAGGACTCAAGATTTGCCACACAAGGAGTAAAGGTTCAGAGGAAGAGACTGAAAAATAACACAAGGCTGAAGAAAAACTGCCCATGGGACAGTTGAGAATGTACATGTCACAACTATGAACTGCTGCAGGATGTGGTAGAGGCAGACAGCAGTGGTGAGAAGGAGGAAGTAGATAACAACGAGGGAGAAAAGAACATGGAGGAATAGCCTGAGCAGAGATAACACAGTAGGTAGACTGGTCAGGGGTTCAAAGGCAACGAACGGCTACTCTGATGTATCCTTGAGCAAGGAAGGTACCGTCTCTACACACTGCTTCCCGGGTGCTGGATCAGTAGCTGCCCACTGCTTCACTGAGTGAATGGGTTAAATGCAGAGGACAAAATATCTCGGGACTACATGGGGTTGAGAAATAATGAAGGCTGTTTTTAATGTGGGAACACATAAAACCTGGATGATTAAGCATTAAATTCAAAGTGTTTATTGTCATGTGTATAAAGAAAAGCATGTCTCTGTGCAACGAAATGCTTTCTCTGTTGTCCACACACAGATGTCGGGTTAATATGTACAAACAGAACTAGAACAGATAAAATAGAAATACAGGGTGGGCCATTTATATGGATACACCCTAATAAAATGGGAATGGTTGGTGATGTTAAAGTCCTGTTTGTGGCACATTAGTATATGTGAGGGGGCAAACTCCTCAAGATGGATGGTGACCATGGTGGCCATTTAGAAGTCGGCCATCTTGGATACAACTTTTGTTTTTTCAATAGGAAGAGGGCCATGTGACACATCAAACTTATTGGTAATGTCACAAGAAAAACAATGGTGTGCTTGGTTTCAACGTAACTTTATTCTTTCATGAGTTATTTACAAGTTTCTGACCACTTATAAAATGTGTTCAATGTGCTGCCCATTGTGTTGGATTGTCAATGCAACCCTCTTCTCCCATTCTTCACACACTGATAGCAACACCGCAGGAGAAATGCCAGCACAGGCATCCAGTATCCCTAGCTTCAGGTGCTGCACATCTCGTATCTTCACACCATAGACAATTGCCTTCAGATGACCCCAAAGATAAAAGTCTAAGGGGGTCAGATCGGGAGACCTTGGAGGCCATTCAACTGGCCCACGACGACCAATCCACTTTCCAGGAAACTGTTCATCTAGGAATGCTCGGACCTGGCACCCATAATGTGGTGGTGCACCATCTTGCTGGAAGAACTCAGGGAACATGCCAGCTTCAGTGCATAAAGAGGGAAACACATCATCATGTAGCAATTTCAAATATCCAGTGGCCTTGAGGTTTCCATTGATGAAGAATGGACCAACTATCGTTGTACTCCATATACCACACCAAACCATCACTTTTGTTGGTCCAACAGTCTTGGAGGGATCCATCCAATGTGGGTTAGTGGGTCAGACCAATAGCAGTGTTTTGTTTGTTAACTTCACCATTTACATAAAAGTTTGCCTCATCACTGAACAAAATCTTCTGCGTGATCTGAGGGTCCTGTTCCAATTTGTGTTTTGCCCATTCTGCAAATTCTGTGCGCCGATCTGGGTCATCCTCATTGAGATGCTGCAGTAGCTGGAGTTTGTAAGGGTGCCATCTGTGAGTAGCCAATATCCGCCGAAGGGATGTTCAACTAATGTCATTCTCCAGTGACGTGCGGCGAGTGCTACACTGTGGGCTCTTGCTGAATGAAGCTAGGACAGCCACTGATGTTTCTTCATTAGTGACAGTTTTCTTGCGTCCACATTTTGGCAAATCCAACACTGAACCAGTTTCACGAAAGTTAGCAAGCAGTTTGCTAACTGTAGCATGGGAGATGGGTGGTCTCGTAGGGTGTCTTGCATTGAAATCTGCTGCAATGACCCGGTTACTGCGTTCACCAGATATCAACACAATTTCAATCTGCTCCTCACGTGTTAACCTCTTCGACATGTCAATGGCTGTGAACAAAGAGAAACTTGTAAATAACTCACGAAAGAATTTACGTTGAAACCAAGCACACCATTGTTTTTCTTGATGTGTCACATGGCCCTCTTCCTATTGAAAAAACAAAAGTTGTATCCAAGATGGCCGACTTCTAAATGGCCACCCTGTAGTATAAATAAATAAATGGAGACAAAAATTGAAGTGTTAAATAGATTTGTGTGCAAAAGAGCTATGAGCTTAATATGCTGGTTTAATATTTAAGATGACCTGATGTGCGACAAATTATTATTACTGTTAAAATAGGTCAGCTGTTCAAGAAACTAATTGCAGTGGGGAAGAAGGAGTTGTCCATCCACGAACTTCCCTATTGGAGGTGACAGTCATGGGTGTACAGTGTGTAGAGGATGGGACTGAGGACGCAACTCTGTGGAGTTGCCAGGAGTCGCCAGTGTTTGTAATAATGCTGGCTGAAGTCCTGTTGCTGATCCTGACAGACTGGGGGCCTGCCAGTCAAAAAGTCCTGTAGCCAGTCACATACCATGCAACAAGACAGTAGTATTGTAAGAGCTGTTAGCTGCTAATAAAAATAAAAGTAATAAAAGTATATTCAGCAAGTGAAACCATGCCAGTTGACCCCAGAACCTCCAGAATTGCATGATATCCCAGAGCACTTATGGGCAACCTGTCATGGTCCTGGGTCATGCGACCCAGTGTTTCTGAGTTTCATGTTGTTTTGTTATTTCATCTGTATTACAGTTTCTTTTCAGTTATCTAGTTATTCAGCCATGTTTAGTTTGCAGTTTAGTTCATGGTTTATCAGGTTCCCTGTGTGTCATGTCTACGTCTCCATGTTTCCTGTTTTACTTTGAAAGAGTCCAGTATGTTCTTTGTTCATTGTATTTAGTTTCCCTTCCCCTGCCCTGTCATTAGGTTCATGTGTGTCAGCAGTGTTCCCATGTGTTAAAGTTCCCATTGTTGTTTATTGTGTCTTATGTGTCATGTTTCTGGTCTGCCTGGTTAATGCTGTCATGCCTGTCTTGTCATGTTTTCCTGTTTATTTTGAAAGTCTAGTTTTCATGTCGTTGTGTTTTAGTTTACATTTCCTGTGCATCATTATGTTCACCCCAGTCAGCTGTTTCCTCATGTGTCTCCACTTCCCCCGATAACCTCATGAATGTATTTACTTCCTTTGTCTCTTACTGTTCATTGTTAGGATGTCTGCCAATTTCCCTCATGTCATCTAGTTACAGTCATAGTTCCTGTCACAGTCATAGTTTTACCTTTTGTTATCATGGTCAGTCATAGGTTCGTCATAGTTTATCATAGTTGTTCTTGGTGTTTCATAGTTTCATGTTTTCAGCCGAAATAAAGGCTCGCCTTCAGTTTGCAAACCAGCTCCTTGCCTCCAGTGTCTGCTTTTGGGTCCCCTCCAACAAACACACCGGCGCACCCCGCCATGACAGTACGTCCTGACCATGACAGACCCAGGAACAAATAGCAGAGAAGTAATCCAGGCAGTGGAGTTGTTATGTTGCCAGTGGAGGAGAGGGAGGAAGTTACTTCACTGGTTGCGGGTAAGCGTCAAGGCTTTTCCCTAGTTATAAGAAGCGCTACCCCCTCTGATCTTGAACTACCTCCGCAACATCCTCCAACCCCGTCCATGGCAGCATCAGTGGCCTGGTGCGCGGGCTGCATCACCACAGCCCCGTGGCTGCGCAGCCTCGCCACCGCCAGCTGTAAGCGTGCGAGTTGGCACGCTGAAGTTTGCCACAGCGCCACACCCTTCTGCGCCCGCTCCGCCCCTCAGCTCGCCGGTTTCTACTTTGCCGTCACAGGATGTTGAGGATGCTGTGGAGGTCATGGATTTCGACCTCGAAGAGCGGCAGCTCGTTGCATGCGCTCAACTAGAGGAGGAGCTCTGGTAGAAGCCGTGGCTCACTCCTAACTATGAAGAGATTTTCCTGGGAACTCGCCTGGCTCTCGGGGGTCCCCTGAGCTGCCGGGAACCTACCGCTCCGTCAGCACCCAGCTCCCCAGCCTCTGCAACACCGCCTGGCGCCCATGAGGCACCGATGTCTGGGTCATCCGAAACTACCATCAAAAAGAAACGGCGTTCGCGTCGCTGTCGCACTGCACAACGACCGGAGGTGAGTGAATGCAGTCTTTCATCACCAGCCTCCATTGAAACATTAGAAGTTGAACTAGATTCAGAATTACAGATTCAAGAGTCAAAGTTAAAAGAGACTCATAGTGTGAAGATGGCTGACTCTAGTACTGAGAATGGTGTGGTCTGTTCGTCTGGCTTCTATGAACAAGGAGTAAGACCCACATGGACTGTGAATCCCAGCACTGGAGAGTTTCAGCCTGTGTTCTTGTCACCGCCACCCGAACAGGTGTTTGACTGTCCAGCCTCTAAGCTGACCGGGGAATCCCCTGTTTTGTGTGTTTCTGTTTGTGAAAATAAAGACACTGTTTCAGAATTAGCCAGTGCTAACTTTAGGCTGAGTAATGCTCTTCTAACCCAGCCACAGCCAAGAGAATTTGTTTCAAAGATGATCATGGACAAACCTAGTAATCTTGTAGGGACCTCTGACACTACTCTTAGATTGAAAGAGATTTCCACAGGCCATAATGTTAATTGTGTGGGGAGTGGGGTGGAAGTGTTTTCTTCTGTGTCATTTAATGTGCCTGGGGTTCCATCAAAGACTGAGTTATCTGTGGCTAATGCATCCCTTCCTGACTCTGCTCTGCTCACCAAGGAGCTACTTGAAGAAGGCCCCTATGCTTTCATAGCAAGTAAGGATATTTCAGAGGAGACAGGTCATGAAATAAAGTATGAAAAGACTGAGTGTGAGATGTGTGATCACGTTTTGCCTGCTTTTCCTATTTTCAATGAACTGAAAACTGAAAATGCTGATCATGAACTCACGTTGAAACTTGAAGACGACAATATGGATTCAAATCATGGTAACATGAACTGTGAAACGTCCCAACCTGACTTGTGTTTTCCTCAGAATCTTAAGCAGGGTGTTTTTGGACTGTTTACCTCCAGCACTGCCACCTCCAATCAGAAGACTGTGCTCCACGTTGCCGCCGTTGCCGTCCACACGGTCGGCCACCAGACCTGCTCTGTTATGGACTGTTGAGCCGTCGACCTCCAGGTCGGCCGCCGGAACCTGGTGTTTATGGACTTTTGTGGTATCGTCCTCCAGGTCAACCCCCTGAATGTCCACATCGTAAACTGTGTTCTTTGGACTTCTGGAGTCAGGGTTCTGTACCTTTTTTGTTTCTGTTTGGGATTCCAGGTTATTTGTTTTTTGTTTCTTGTGTTCTTGGTCTGTTTCAGACCAAGTAAGCATCAGTAAGCCATTAAAGCCAGAAGCAGTGAATAGAGACCCGCACTAGCAGACACAGACAGTTTCTACCCACAAGCGATCAGGCTTTTGAACTGTTGACATTCTGCACATACCATTACACACTCACTTCAACTACTGGACTCGACACATTGTCACTTAAACCACTTTAAGTCCTCACTTCACAGTTTTGCACAAACTACTTTAATACTTTCAATGCGAGAGATCATATGACCGTGCAGCATTTAAAAGCGTGGAAGTACTGACCTTACTTTGAGTTTGATTCCATAATAAGTGACAAAAACATTAGCGTCCACTGTACACTGCGTGGGAAGAAAACGTCTTTAAGTTAAAAGTTAAAAGATTAAAACTAATAAAACAAGTTTTAAAAAGAGACTTTTTCATTTGATTACATTTTATATGATGGATTATGCAGAAAAAGTAGAATTGGGCTGAAAGGTCTATCGCTTTATTACCTATTCAGGTTGTAAATCATGTTTTTAAAAAGTAACTAAGTAACTAATTACTTTTGAAAATAAGTATTCAGTAAAGTAACGGGATTACTTTTTTGTGGAAAGTAATCAGTAATTAGTTACTGATTACTTTTTTCAAATAACTTACCCAACATGTACCCAACACTGGGTACATGTGACTAAACAGAAGGTTTAGTAAACACGTCGCAACGATATTCCTGTGTGAGGCTCAGTCATTTCATTTTTGCAACACTTAAGAAAAGCAAAATAGCTTCATATTCATTACATGACATAATGAATTTACAGTCGCATCTCCCTTTAAACATCAAACAAACAACAACAACAAAACAATTTTATTAATGCAATAATTTTGAATACTGCAATGCATGCCTTAGCATAAGCATAGACAGAGAAGGGAGAGGAGACGGAGGAGGGAGAGGAAACAAAAGCAGGGCTGCAGGTCCGGTGTCATGCTTAGGAATCAACCACACAAGCCACCTCTTCCGAGCCTATATCTATTCAATGCCAGATCCCTTGTGCATAAAATGAATGACCTGAAATTGCAACTAGTGGGAAATTGCTATGTCCATGACTGCTCTGCCTTGTTCATCATCGAACCCTGGCTTAATCCGGAATACCCGATGCTAGCGTGCAGCTAGCAGGACGCACTTTGGTCTGCTGGGGCAGGACAAAGGACTCCGGTAAGAGCAGACCAGAGTGCGTCTGTATTTATTTGTATGAAAGCTGGTGCAACAATGGGACAATTATAGACATAAACTGATCCCCAAACCTCGTGTACATATCTAAAAAATGCCAGACTTTTTTTCTAACAAGAGAACTGACAGTAGCGATCATCACGGCTTTGTACATTCCACCCGACGCCAGTGTAAACATGGCGCTTGCCCATCCTGCTGAACACCACTAACAAACAACAGCAGGCCCTGATGGTGCCTGATAGTGTTCACATTGTTGCAGGTGATTTTAATAAGGTCGACAAGAAAACTGTACTCCCAAAATTCTATCAGCATGTCAAATGTCCCAACAGGGAGAGAACACCCTAGATCATGCGTACTCCAACATTAAGCATGTATATAGAGCCATACAGTACTGGACTGGGACAAAAAAATCGGCCCAGGCATTTTGACTAGAGACTGGCCCACCAGGCATTATAGGAAGAACCAAAGAGGCCTTTGAATGAAAACAAACACTGTTGTGACAGTGATGTACACTGTCTTGTTGGTATATATGTATCAGTCTAATAAACTTAAACCTACACCATTCTCCCTATTCTGGTATTCGAAACAGTACTTAGCTGAAACCCGAAGACTGCTTGCTCGAGTTAACCTCCTGAACTATCTACAACACATAGTGGAAACCTGACATTAAGACAGAGAAGACTACAGGTGAGACATGATCGTTACTGAATATTAAAAATAATAAATGACAGATTTAGTGATATTTTCATTAACTATTTATTTACCACATCAATAAACCGCATGGCAGGCAAAATATTTTTTCTAACATGGCAACCGTTAAAAAGTGAAAGGAGACAGAAAGACAGGTGAGAAATAAATAGAAAGAAAAAAATCAAAATAAAACTTAATTGACTTTTTGATGGTATTTTACACACAGTACTAGGGATGGGTACCGGTATCCGGTGCCATTATGGCTCCGGTTCTGACATAAACGGTAGTAACCAGACCGAAAAGCGGCACACATTTCGGTGCTTTATTTCGGTGCTTTTTTTTCCTGAGCTGTGATACACTTTGGATTCTAGCCAATCATTTTACGTTTCCGAGGATAGTAGGCGTGCCCAGGTACGTACGTTCTTTTAGAGCAGAGCTACAGATTAAAAATGCCCAAAGCGAAGCGGTCAAAGTCTGGCTGTACTTCACAGCAAAAGATGCAAACTCAGCAGCAACAAGTGCTTTAAGGTGATACTGTGCAAAGGAGGTAACACCTCGAATCTGATGAAACACCTGGCGACGTATAGCATTTTGTTAAAAGTGCTAAGTGCTCTTTTGTTTAAGCACCGGTTCGAGCACTGTTTAAGCACCGGCACCATTTCAAAAGTACCGGTTTGGTACTGGTATCGGATAAAACCTAAACGATACCCATCCCTACACAGTACTGGTACAGAATCTAGAAAATGTGGGAAATACTGGCATCATATACAGTACTTACTTCTGAGGAAATTATGATGGGACCCTGGAATATAAATTACTATGTACAATAATGGATTTCTCTACATTTTACATCAGATGAAAACATTGGTTGTAAGATTCGGATAATTATTCGCTAAAAGCTAGACATTTTAAATGAGAATAAGAAAGAAGGGTATTTTGTTTGTGCCCCCCTTTTCCTGTTAATGCTCCACCTGGCCCCCCTGACAAAACTTTGCTAGACCCGCACCTGCACAGTTACCAGCTGTCAGCTACTTAGAAAAGGATCCTGGTGTTATTTGTCTCTCAGAAACAGTTCATAACTTCCCTTCAACTCATTCATGTCACCTCAAAGGTAAACCTGTTTCTCCATCACCTGTTCAGCTCTGATGATTCAGTAAGGACATCTCCTGGTTTCATCTTCATGTTTCCCTCTCACCACATATCCAAACCGACATCATGACCAGCAGCTTTTACAGCTGTGGCTCCAGCAAACATCAGCTGATACTAGAAAGTAATATTAAATAAATTCTAACGACAGCTGATCAAGCTTAAATGTGCTGCTGTTATTTAGCACAACATCGGGTTCCTCTTTCTGGTTCAAAATGGGTGATAAACAAACAAGAGAGACTGGACTTGTGACAGAAAAGCCGATCACCTGATTCTTGATCAGTTTCATGATTGAAGTAGCAACAGGAGAGGGAGGGGACAGAATGAGAGAAGAAGAAGCAGCTGTACAGCGTACAGGATAACTCCAGCTTTGTGTCTTGTTTTCATTCTAGCGTACGGGGCTAATCACGTTCCTTTTCAGCTCAATACGAAAGGCGTAATATTTTCTCTGAATACCGGGTTATTCCGTTTTTTATGGGACGGTTGGCAACTCTACTAACTAACCTTATGAATAAAATAAAGTTCACTATCAGTAACATCATAGCACCCGCCCAGCTGTATAGAAACTCCGTCATTCTAGCTAGTACACAGTACGAGTTATTGTAACATACTGTAAAAAGTTAGCACAACAAAAATAAACTACACCTAAACTTGGTTTATATCTGACCCAGGTCATAACTTCTTACCTGAAGTTCAGTTCCCCTGATACCTTTTACCGCTGGCCGCCCCAGGTCTCTCCTTCTCCTGTCTCACCTTTCTCTCATCCACCTGCTGGCCTCCACCACTTGCTAATGTAACTGAATCTGTGGAAGCTCCGCCATGTCACCACCAAACAGTTGAGTTATTTTTTACACATCTGCCAGCATCTGGCCAATCCACCACCTTTCATTGTTTATACCGTTACGAAAAAAAACGAAACGAAACAAAAAATCTCCATCTGCCCACCGAGTCCAGCTATAGCTGCATATGTGTTTAGTAGTAATTTCTTTTTGTAGAGGGCTAGCAAAACAACCATTTTCAAGGGCATTGCCATATTGGAATCCCGACTTCTCTGACGAGGCTAACCAGAATGCCATTTACTCGAGTGTGACATCATTCCCAGGTCCGTGTTCTGATTTCCGAGGTAAGTCGAATGCAACACACGAAGTAACAAATAACAACCCTATCTAAATCCCAGTAACGATTAACACATTCTTGATTTTGGCATAATAACTAGTTACCGTGCTCGTTACCACAATAATAACGTAGTTACTGTAAAGCGTTACTTAATAACGCGTTATTCCCTACACTGATAACAGTGCACTTAAAGAAAACATGTAGAGTTTCATCTCTTAGGAGGGGGGTCTAAATTTTTTTATACATTGATGATTTAATAGTGTTCTCCTTTTAAGCCGGCCTGCAAGATTGAAACTAAAGTGTTGTAAAATACCTCACTGACAACAGTCACAAAGTACGCCTCTCCAAATTAAAATGGGCTTTGGATCACACATCAGATGGAATGTCCTTGTGGGTAAAAAGGATTGCAGCGATCCAACTCATTCCAAAATCACAAGGAATTTATTTTATTTTATAAATGAATTTCATTTATTTATTTTTTGACATGATGTCATGAGATGCTCCAATATCAGCAATGATACATGGGAGGGGACTGACTGGACATGACAGATTACAGCGGACACCCAGACAAAACTTTTACTGATTTAAAACTACAGACTCCACCTAGTTTGAATTACCCTTTTGCTGTAGGAGCAGGGGGAATGACAGAGAACAGACGGTCAAAAGACATTGTAGGTTCACATGAGCTTGTGGGCCATTCAGACTCAACCCTTTAGCTCCCACATTATATTCTGTGTCACTGATTCCTGTAAAAAAAACATGTATTTACTAGCTGCATGTTGGTTATGGTATCACTTTGTATTTATTAAAAAATATCACAGTTAAAGGTCATTGCTTCTCCCATATGATTTTATAGGAGCCTTTTCTGGAATCTGGGCATTCAGAGCTGACCCATAGGACGTGCCACTGGCTAACTCTGAGGGTCTTTGTGGATGATTCAGCATCATGCAACCCAAAATATAAAGCAGGATAGCAGTGGTCACAGATCACCATAGCATGAGGGGATGCTCAGGTGGCAGAGCAGATCACCTACTAACCGAAAGGTTGGTGATTTGGTTTCCCTGTGTGCTCCAGGTTGCATGCATGAGTTTGTGAGCGAGGCAGGTTGTATAGAGAGCTGAGCTTATATTGACTCAAAGATTCTATTTTTCTGCCAGTTATAGGGTGGATCATGGGGCAGAGCCAGGAGTCAAACAGAATATGGAAATTAGACCACAGAATTAACATGAAAACCAAACTAACTTCATCTCTTAACACAGATTTACGGGCCAAGAGTCAAGATACCCAGGAGGAGAAGCCCTGATGTTGCCCAAAAGACAATTCATCTAACTTTTTTCCTTTACTCATTCTCCTTATGATGGCAAAAAAGGGATGGCACAACAAATACATGGTACAACTCTTGTATGCCCAGATAAGCCTTTTGATAACCTATAAATAGACTATTATAATTATAGTATGCAAATTTTACAGCTACTTTACTAACAAATTACTTGTGCACATTCTGTGTAGCAGCTACTTTAATATGGTGATGCCAATTCCTGACACCTTAGAAACCTGCCTCAAATCCCTCCCTTGTCCTCCTTACTCATTTCCCCAGTAAATATAACAACTACAGCTGTAAGTTCCTTTGTGAATTCTACTGAATTCTAAAACTCTAAAAAAAGAATTCTATGGTCTGTCTGTGAAGGTCCTCGGTCATCCAGGTCATTGTAGTCTAAGGAGCTTGGAAAGAAAAGTATCTGGACTTCTATAAGTTTCTTGAAGGCGTTTCACCTCTCACCTGAGAAGCTTCTTCAGTTCTAAGAGCAATTGGTACAGAGTCACAGATTTTTAAGCCCTGTTGGGAGTGTCCATAAGAGTGTTGTGGACCCCCTATTTATCCTCTGCTTAATCACAAGAGTCAAGGTAAACAATATATACGCGGAGTTTTTTCCTCAATAGTTTCGTCACATTTACTGTTTAAGGACAGCACTAGCAAGCACTCTCTGCTTATGACCAAAAAATAAAAAAACAAAACAAAAAACAGCCTGTTCGTGTTGGTGGAAAAATGTACAATGTCGACCAATCAAAAATGATATGGCAACATGACATTTGGTTGTTTAGGGAGAGGGGGAAGTTTTAGGAGTGACGGCGAGAGAGAGAGAGAGAGAAAGACAGACAGACAGCAGAAAAAGAGAGCGAGCGAGTTTTGAAATGTGAGAGATTTGTGACGTTTAGCATGTTTGGAGTGTGTAGTTAATGTGTAGTGTTGTGGATAGTTTTGTGTTGTGTGTCAGAACAATGAGGCGACTAGGGATGGGTACCGACATAAATGGTAGTAACCAGACCGAAAAGCAGCGCACATTTCGGTGCTTTATTTCGGTGCTTTTTTTTCCTGAGCTGTGATACACTTCTAGCCAATCATTTTACGTTTCCGAGGATAGTAGGCGGGTCCAGGTACGTACGTTCTTTTAGAGCAGAGCTACAGATTAAAAATGCCCAAGGCGAAGCGGTCAAAAGTCTGGCTGTACTTCACAGCAAAATATGCAAACTCAGCAGCAACAAGTGCTTTAAGCTGATACTGTGATACTGTCAAAGGAGGTAACACCTCAAATCCGATGAAACACCTGGCGACGCATAGCGTTTTTTTTAAAAGCCCAGAAATGCGCCGTATTTGATAGCTTGCTGCGAGATCTCACACCGAGCGCATCTACTGCGGGTGTGGTGCCTGTTATCGGACCCAGAGTTAGCAACATCCCCAAAAACCCGAAGAGGAGAGTCCTGGCCCCTAGCCCTGCCAGTGTAGCAGAAATGATGACGGATGATGATGCAGCAGCAGCCGTTCTTCTCTGCGGGAGTAGCTTAATGTTGTTCGTGTGTAATTTACGTTGAATAGGCTAACCACGTTATTACATTAATGCATGTCAGGTGAACTAGCAAACATCATCATAGCTACATGCGGCTGTCTTCTTGTTTGATGGCAGATACTCCCTTCACCCTGGCCAAAAAGGCTAAAATGACCAAAGAAGAAGTGGAAAACAGTTAAACATGAGAGGTTTTTGGACAAAGTTTGTGTTTTTTCCATTGATTAAGCACTGCTTCCAGCCAAGAGTGATACCATATATGCCCCATAGCTGCAGAAAAGGCTAACATTGTTATCTTTTTACAAAAAAAAACAACAGCTGAACATGAGAGGTTTTTGGACCAATTTTGTGTTCTCCATTCTTTAAGCACCGGTTCGAGCACCGTTTAAGCACCGGCACCGTTTCAAAAATACCGGTTTGGCACCGGTATCGGATAAAACCTAAACGATACCCATCCCTAGAGGCGACTGCGGTCTCCAGGTAGAAACAGGAGTGATACACCTGCTGCTGTCAGACCTGCAGGTATCAGGCTGTGATGTTCTCCTTTATAGTGGACAGAAAATTTTTTTTTGGAGTGGCACAAATAATTTGTGTGGCATCTTATTGAATGCAGAACAGCTGATTGTTATGTAAATAGTTTGAAATGGTTATTTGAAAAAGGGTAAAAGGTAAATAGCTGCAAATAACTTTGTTGTTTGCAAAACTTGTGCATAGGATTTTAAAATTGACAATTTATAATTGCATTTAAAGTTATGAAATATGATTCATTAAACATGTTTGTGGTTGTTACAATAAAAATATAACTTTTTCTACTCGGATTTTATGTTTTTTGTCTGATTTTTAGATCAATTGTGTTAATAGAGTATGTCAAAATGAAAACATGACTGTAAATTCAGACCTGTGAGGTTGTGCTGAAAAGAATGATACCAAACAAGGCAAAGTAAATAGTTTTTAAAGGTAAAATGTAGAGGTAAAATCAAAAGTAGTTAAAAATGGCCAATTATACCCTGGACACCAGAGGGTTAAACATTACGCAATAGTTACTTTTCAAGTAATTAATTAATTAATTAATTTGAGAATATTGTAAATCAGTTACTAACTTTTTTAAAGAAGTAAAGGAAAGGAAAAACACCACATATATATTGTTTATCATGACTCTGGTTTTACGTGGCCTATCAACACAATTTAAAAACTGGTATATATCACCTTGTTGCTTTGACATCTTAAAGTGGTCATGTGATTGGCTTACCATGACTACTTTATTCCTCTTCAGTCAAACAGCAGCACTCATGCGGTTGTTTTGCCCCCTTATATTCAGGTGTTGTGCCAAAAAGCGATCGTTTGCCAGAAAGTGATTGCCGTCCACGGGAGTGCAAGCAGCTGCTTAAAACTATAGCGCCCAGATTACTTACATAGTAAGCTACTTCCGTGCAACTGATATAAGATGAGGTAAGCTGAACAAAGCTTCAGCCGTCTGTTTGTTGAAAAATAGTAATGCGACTGCACCACATTTTCTTGTTAGTAACTGTAATGGCGTTGTAACGATAGAAATAGTAATTACTTAGATTACTCGTTACTGAAAAAAGTAACGCCGTTAGTAACACCGTTACTTGTAACACCATTATTCCCATCACTGCTGATCAGTAAGATAACCTGTGTTATAGAGTCTAAAAGCTGCTGGTAAGAATGACCTGCAGTAGCACTTCTTCCAAGACTGTGGGTGTAAAAGTACACTGCTGAACGAGCTGCTCAGTGTGAGGTGTTGTCCATGATGGATCTTAGCTTAGACAACATCCTCTCCTCCCCAACCTGCTCAATGGACTTCAGCGGCCAGTCCAGGACAGAGCTGGCACTCTTGACCAATTTGTTGAGTTTCCCCCTGCCCCTCTCTGCCATTCCACCACTCCAGCAGACCGCAGCCTAAAAGATGGCAGACGCCACCACAGTGTCATAAAACGTCCTTAGGAGTGTTCTGTTCACCCCGAAGGATCTCAGCCACCGTTGCAGGTGGAGTCAACTTAGACCCTTTCTGTAGAGTGCATTTGTGTTCGTGGACCAGTCCAGTTTGTTATTGAGGTGAACCACCAGGTATTTATACTCCTCCACCGTTTCAATGCTGAAACCCTGGATGTTCACTGGTGTAATAGGGATTGTCTTCTTGCTGAAGTCAATCTGTGGCATTGATGCAAAGTTGGTTCTGTTCACAGCAGCTGACGAAGTCATTGATGACCCCTCCTGTATTCCAGTTTGTTTCCCTTTGACACCTGACCCACAATGGCGGTGTCGTTTGAGAACTTCTGGAGATGGCAAGTGTCCGTGTTATAACTGAAATCTGCAGCGTGTAGGGTGAAGAGGAAAGGGGCGAGTACTGTTCCTTGTGGGGGCCCGGTGCTACAGACTACCACCTCAGACACACAGTCCTGCAGCCTCACATACTGGGGTCTAACCCACTGCAGCTTCCCCCTTAGCACTGAGGGTTGGATTGTGTTGAAGGCACGGGAGAAATGAAAAAACATGACTCTCACAGTGCACCTGGTGCTCTCCAGATGAGAGAAGGCCCAATGCAGCAGGTAGATGATGTTCGGCTGGTAGGCAAACTGCAGCGGGTCTAGGTCTCTCCCGACTAATGGGCGAAGGTGGTGTAGTATGATCCTCTCCGTGGTCTTCATCAGGTGTGAAGTCAGTGCAAAGGGTCTGAAGTGGTTCGGCTCCTTGGGGTGCGTTGTCTTTGGGACCGGCACCACGCAGGAGGTCTTCCACAGAATGGGGACCCTCTCCAGACAGAGACTGAGGTTAAAGATGTATGTGATAGCCTCATAAAGTTGATCTGCACAGTCCCTCAATAGTCTGGAGCTGATTCCATCTGGACCCGTGGCCTACCTGGTTTTCATCTTCCTCAGCTGACTCTCTGTTCATTCCCTCTGTGTTTCCAGATCTGAAAGCCCTCCAAAAATTGTGGCATAGGCACACTTTTTTCAGGTCATCTCTGAATAAGCCTATGATTCAGAAGTTCATTCATGAGGATGATTGCAATTGGGTTGCTGGTAAGACCTGTTTACAGTGTAGGAGGTGCTCCAGTCATCCACAGGATTTTCTCCCTTTCTCCCAGAGTTGCTGTCCAGCAGAAAGCTGTGGGGTTGCTGGACCTGATTAAAGAAAGCTGGGAGGAAGGTACAAGCCTGGCTAAGAATACGATTCAATACATGCTGGACCTGAGAGCAAAGCTGCACACATTGGGGAGGTTATGACCTTTAGTGGTCACGTGGCAAATGGGTGAGGTAGACTATGAGGTGGTGCGGTGAAACAGAGGTGGAGCCACACAGGTATATCACCTCAATCTCCTAGAAACATGGAGAGATGCTGAGAGGCTTCTCTGATGAGTCTGAAGGAGAGAGATTAGTTGGGGCCAGAGGTGCCAAATTCGATCATTCCCATCTTCCTCCATTGTGATGACTATCTCACACAGGTCCAGAGAGCAGATGTTGCTACACTGCAACAGGAGTTTGTAGATGTGTTCCCCTCTGCCCAGCCATATGATTCCCATGGAGTGCCCCTTTGAAACACAGCCTGGTGTGACCCTGCGTTCACAACCTTACAGGTTACCTGAGCACAAGAGACAAATGGTTCAAAAGGAGTTGGCTGAAATGCTAAAGCTGGGAGTAATAGAAGAGTCACACAGCACGTGGTGTAGCCCCATTGTTTTTGGAGTAAAGAAAGATGGGGCTATATGGTTCTGTGTTGAATATCTCAAGGTGAATGAGATCTCACAGTTTGATGCCACGGGTCGACGAGCTCCTGGACTGGTTAGGCACTGCTCACTTTTTGTTACAATGCTTCTTCGGTTTGGCTTGTGTCAGATCCCCAGCGCCTCATGGACCGCATGCTGTGTCCACAAGCTACATATACTGCTTCTACCTAGATGATGTTGTCATCCACAGTGAGACCTGGGTGGAGCATGTGCAGTGGGTGGCAGGGGAGACTGGCTTTCGCAGCCGGTGAGCATCTTCTAATCATGCCTTCCCTATTTCAGTAGTGGCCATGCCGGAAAGGAAAAAGGAGTTGTGATGGTGTTTTACACAGACAGATTTTCTCATCAGTCCAAAGAATATTTTCCCAAAAGACTAATCAAGATGTTTTTTGGGCAAATGTGAAATGAAACTTTGTGCTCTTTTTGGTCAGCAGTACATCACAAGGTTTGGACAGCTGATGTGTGACCTTTTTCTATATTCTAGTGGTAGATGAATAGTAATAATAGTGGTAGATGAACATTTGACTCTAAAATGTATGTTTCAGGGTTCCTGGGTTGTTGATCCAGTGTTTTCAGTTTGTTTATGTTCACTGTTTATAGTCCATGTGTTTCCTGTCTTAGTGTGGTAACCTTCTGACTATGTGCATTATGTCTAGTTCCACGTCCTGTTGTGATTAGTTACATTAAGTTCAGCTGTGTACTCAACACTCTCTTATCACCATCATCATTAGCCTGTGTATTTAAGTCCTCAGTTTCCCTGTTCCTTGTCTTGTCATTGTAGTTGTCAATTCCGCATGTGTATTTCAGTTCAGTTTGTCCCTGCTTCGTCTCCGCTGCCAGACGTTTCCGCACCTGCTGGTCCTGCTTCATCTCCACCACCCACAGCTCCCATGCCATCGCCTGTAGCTCCTCCACCCGCGACTCCCACATCGTCACCTGCAGCTCCTCTACCCGCAGCTCCCACGCCATCGCCTGCAGGATCCACCTCGTCTGGTCCTGCATGCCAGCCACCTGCCAAGCTGCCCAACAGCCTCCATTCACAGCTTGCCCTGTGTCACTGCCATTTTCTATGCGGGCCGTCCTCTGGATTGGCTCTAGCGCTGCTGTTGGCCATGGGGCTGCCCGACTGAACTGATTCATCTCAGCTGCTGGCAACGGTGCAGTCCTACTGAACTGATTCATCTCAGCTGCTGGCCATGGGGCTGCCCACCTGAACTGATTCAACTCAGCCGCTGGCCACGTGGCAACCCACCAGAACTAATCAATTTTAGACAGCCTTCGTTCTCATCATGCAGAAAGTAACAAATAATCTGCCAAGTATGTGTGTCTAACTAGAAGCAATAGCGTTTGAAAGACACCATTGATCTGTTATTTATATTTGGTCCACATAGTGTGGAGGGTTAATAGCACTACTATGAGAGCGTACAATGGACAATAAATCATTTTTGTTTCAACAAATGGGCTATAAGAAATGTACAAATTAGTTACTCGGCAATGGGGAAGGTGTAATATAATTAGCTCACAAATTAGCCTATAATTAGCTCATTTGCCTAATTATAGGCCAACTTCCAACCTTCCTTTTATCTAAAAAAATTGTGAAAGAGTAGTGGTAAAACAGCTAACTTATCATCTGAAGAGGAATGGAGTTTTTTCCTATCTGTGCTAGGATCAATTCTGTTCAATATCAATAAAAGGCATAGCATACATTTTCACTCCTATGCAGGTACCCAGCTTTATCTAGCCACAAACCAGATGATACACATCAATTAGTTAAACTATAGGACTGCCTTAAGACACAAAGGCCTGGATGATCTCTAATGCTTCTAAATTCATATAAAACTAAAACTCCTAAATATCTTTGAATTTTTGAACAGGATATGACCTGCAATTTGCATATTAAATTAACATGTAGGATTCCTTTCTTTCATATACACAATGTTTCTAAATTAGAAACATCTTTTCTCAGGGTGATCCTGAAAAACGAGGTCAGGCAAGGTTAGACTTCTTGACTACTGGAATTCATTATTATCAGCAGAGGCGGAGCCAGACATTTGAAACACCCGGGGCTTAGCCCTAAAGGGTAGTATGCATGTGGTATTTTTATTTTTTTTTTTTGGGGGGGGGGGGGGGGGGGGGGGGTTAGAAATGACTGAAAGATTAATAGGCTGTGTTTTGAGTTTTGTTCAAAAAAGAATGACTTCATATAGGGAAAAATATATATCACATGTGCAGGACATCTTAAACTAGTTTTTTAATTAAGCAGCAAGGCAGAACAAAGTCGGGGCTGTATCAAGACACAGGGACTAAACCCCAATTCAACCAGACCCAGAACTGATCCGGAATTAAAACAGGACTACAACAGTTCAAAATCAGGACTACTGAGGACTTAACCAAGACAGAACCAGAATCAGAACTAGATGATAGTAGCACTAAAAATCATCATAGACCTGCACTACACTTATTTTTTAATTCCACCAAAGTACAATATTTAGATTGAGAAAAGTTTATATAATTATTTATCCTTGTTGTGCGAACAAGCCTGCATAACTTAATAAATATAGAATTTGAAAAATAACAAACCTAAAAAGAAACACTAGGTACGAGATACATGAGGACCTATGATACGGTGATACTTTTGGCAAATGACCATTTGACTAACATGTGTGTCTCACCTGCTCTTGTTCATCTCTGTTCTGTCCTCATTCTCCATCTCCCTCTCTGTTCCTCTCTCTCCCTCTTTGTGCTGACAATCATCAAATATACAGTTGAAACCACATATTTATGTACTGTTCAGATCAAAACACAAACACTTTTTAATTGTAACATCAAATCGGACTAAATGTTTATTTTTTTAGATTGATAAATATAAAAAACATATTTGTTAACTTTAAGAGTAAAGAGAGAAACTATCTGTATTTCTTAATTGCAAATGGCACCAAATTGTATTCAAACTGAGCCACACTTATGGAGCTCCACAGTTCTTTTCCTGGTGTTTTGGTTGACATCTCTTGATTTTCCCATTTCAAAAAAACAGGCTCTGTGTTTTGCCTTATATGCATCCACAGCTGTGCCACCAGTTTACTCACATGGACTCTACTAACCTATCAGAAGCTTCTTCAGCTCAGAATGGAATTGTCTGGAGTTTCTTACTAATTAACAATAAACTTAATGTATATGTACTCCTAAATTTGATCAAAGTGATAAAAAATAGACAGCTCTGTCTCTCTTTATTCTGACATTTAACTAATTCAAAAGATATTTCAATATTTATCTAAAACAAAAGTTTACTCTAAATTGATGTTGTACAGTAAAAATGTTTTATGTTTTCTCCCTAAAGTGTAAATATCTGGTTACAAATGTGAATATCCTGCTGTGTACTGAAATCCCTCTTGTTTTGCATAGAAATATACTGAACAACATACAAAGCATAATATATAAAATAACATTTACCTGAGTTTTTTCTTTGAAAGAAGCCTCTAATGTCCATTCTTATATTTCAGTACATAACTGAAACCGATTTAGTCGGGGAGGGTAAGAACTGAAAATATGAAATAAACACACGTAAGCTAAGACTCTAAAAAAATAGCATTTGTTCGGCTTTTCATTTCGCCATTTGTTGATTCACTTGAAGAGCGAGTAACGTAATATTGGTCAAGTGATCAGTTTGATATCAATCTTTCGTGATGCACCGTCATATTTACATTATTTGTACAGTACGAATGATTTTCTTTGGTAACTGGTCAAACTTAAGCTCTCCTTAGTATGGCTGGCTCCGTTTCTCCAACAGCGTACACAGGCAGCAGCTGCCCCGCCCCCTCGCTCAGTCACTTAGTGCCTGAGCTCGGATCATACCAATATCAGGGGGGATTCACGCACAGTCGTAAATTCCCACAGTGTGCACTATGTGCTTCGAATATTGTGTGTACTTTTTGTTTTATACAGTTGTCAGCCAGACATCTAACTATGAAAAAATTACACTCCAAAAGACCCCGGGCTTCTGACAAAACAACCCGGGCTTAAGCCCAGTAAGCCACCCCCACGCTCCGCCCCTGATTATCAGGCTGTCCTAAAGACTCCTTTAAAAGCCTTCCGTTGATCCAAAATACTGCAGAAAGAGTAGGGGATGAGAACTAGAAATGGAGAGCTATTTTTGACAAATCATAAAGTTAGGACTAGATCAGGTGAACATGAATCCTCCCTTAGTTATGCTGCAGTAGCTCTAGGCTACTTAGATACCATTAATTGCTGCCTCTCTTCCACAGCATGTCTTTTGTCCGGTCTTCCCCACTCTCATCCCCTATGGTCGCGGCAGATGGCTGCCCCTTCATGAGCTGGGTTCTGCTACAGGTTTCTTCCTGCTTAAAAGCAAGTTTTTCCTTCCCACTGTCACACTGTCTTTTAAAAAGACTAAAGCTTCATTTTTTAACAATCTTAGCCTTATTCTCTAACTGAAGACCCTCACCTAAAATGGCCACCACCTCATCGTCCTGGATGACCTCCAGCGATCCTGACACGACGAAGCAAAGGCTGTCCACGCTCTCTCCAGCATGATAGATAAGGTCACCAGGGGCACTGTGGATGGTCTGAAACTCCATGGCCAGAGCCCGCAGGCAGCCATCACTGGCCAGGCGAAATGCCGGGTGTTCCTTAAACACCTTCCTGTTGAGGTGGACACAGATGTCTGCTCGCATGTCCTTTGGACAAATCTGCAGCACCTGCAAACAGAGTTAGACCAAGGTGACGTCACACAGAGCCAGATAAATAATGATCATTGCTAAAATGTCATCAGTAGTTATATTCAGGATTTCCTAAGCTGACGTGAAAACAGAAATACAGTTAATGCAGACATAATGATGCTGCCCTTTTTATGCTTCATTTCCATGCTGATGAACTACATTCTACTTACTGTTCACCAGCAGTTCACCAGCAACTTTTGAAACTTATGAAATCCTTGAGATTGTTTTTCACTGTATCATCAAAACATTTAAAAACTAATATCAATAAAAACTGAAGTTGCACATGGAATAAACATTGTTCCACTGCCAATCCTTTTGGTCATGACTGCCTGAAGTATTGACTAAGTACAGGATTGGCTGTGGCACCTTCCTGATGTATTCATGGATCTTTGTTGTTTTATCCTGGACAACAAAGACACTAACTAGTTCTTGGCCTCCTTCCTTCTCTTTAGCATACAGTCTCAAGATGCTCGATTTAGGGTTTATACCCTCCATGCATGGTAATCAGCTTTGTTGTCTTGATGTCAGTGGCTTCTATGTCCTCCTTTGGCCATATTATTATTCCAGCAAGGTATCCGGTGGCCAGTGGGGCATAAGTGTCGATTGCCCAGATCTTGTTCATTCCATTCAGCTGACTGCTCAGGACTTGTCTTACTCTTTGCAGGTATTTAGTGGTTGCAGTTTTCGTAGCAGCCTCTTCATAGAAATATATTGTGATTTATTTGTGCAGAAGAGTATGAATGGTTCCATCCATCCATCCATCCATCCATTCGCTTCCGCTTATCCTTTTCAGGGTCGCGGGGGGCGCTGGAGCCTATCCCAGCTGTCATAGGGCGAGAGGCAGGGTACACCCTGGACAGGTCGCCAGTCTGTCGCAGGGCCAACACACAGAGACAGACAACCATTCGCACTCACATTCATTCGCACATTCACACCTAGTGACAATTTGGATTTTCCAATTAACCTATCCCCACAAGCTGCATGTCTTTGGACGGTGGGAGGAAGCCGGAGTACCCGGAGGGAACCCACGCAAACACGGGGAGAACATGCAAACTCCACACAGAAAGACCCCGGCCTGGTGTTGGAAATGAATGGTTCCATTTTTTCAAAACTAACTTAAAAATTTAAGAATTCTGGTTTCAGTTTGGTTGGGCAGTGATGCTACTGCTAAAACTGTAGCTATAACTGTATAGAAGCAAAAATTCATAATAAATAAAAATACAACCACAACCAGCTGTTTCACTTCCAATAACACAATGATTTGGACTGAATTCTTACCTTGTCAGTATCAATGCCTCTTGACATGGACCAGGTGGACACAATGTAGTCCATCACACGCTCACTCAAGCCTTTAGGGACCTGGTAGAGCTTGAGGAAGTCTCTCACACTGTTGAGCATCTCATGGTACCTGTTGGTGTTGGCATACATCTGCTGGAAGATGGTGGTGACGTTACCAAAAATGGTGGCATACAGCAGCGCTGTAAACAGAGGACAAAAAACATTAAGTTCTTATACTTCTCTACAAAACCTACTGTTACATTGTCGATGTTATATTGTCAAACCTGTCTTTATTATTCACAAAACAGAATTTCAGTGTCGCAGCAATCACTTCAGTCACTTGTAGATGTGCTCAAATACCATATTATAAGATATGAAATGCTAAAAACTTATTGTGTTACAGAATAAGTTTAAACAGAAAATACAAAAATGTGAAGACCATACGAAAGTCCAGTATGAGATGCATGAAATGCCTTTATCCATTAACTATCTAATTCCATTGACCACTGCCACAGTCATGCGAATAAACTCTGCTTAAGCTGACAGAGGACTCTGAAGAGTCTTTTGATTCAAACAACGACAAATTACTCTGATAAATAATATGAAGGCGTCACATCAGACCATAGAAGATCTAACTCATCAGTCCAGGAATCTGCAGTCAATTTTCACTTACAGCCCTGTGACTGCTCTGTCAATGACGAGGATGCACACATCCTTGACAGGGAGGAATGCTGGTTGAGGCCATTTATATGAAAAGGGAAAGACCGTCTCTGAATCGCAGAGGGGGCCAAAGGGTACATCTTTCACCATCTCCCAATGCAGTGACTGCATCCTCTCTGTCAATGGCGCCCATGGCCATTGATCAATGGTCACTGATCAATGGTCAGTGGTCACTAACATATTAATTTTAATCAGTGGTGCTAGGTTGGGTAGGAAATTTCTATCCATAGCAATGCTAGAATACTTGTACAAGTTGTCTGAAATTTCTGAAACTCCTCATTATATCAGCTACAAATAGCTCCTCATTTAGCTCCTAGTTCAAAGAGATTGAAGTGAAAGATAATAAAAAGTGACAGGTTTTTGAAAGTTTTTTTGAAATCAACAGCAGAGAAAAGACCAGATTTGTAAAAGCACATCAACATGTTGTGTGATTCACTTAATAAACCTCAAAACACTCTTTGAAATAACAATGACAAAGAAGTGTTCCGGAAAGAAACATAATTTCAGTTTTATCATCTGTTTACTTTCTGTTAATCAGGCACTTAAATGTAAATGCTCAATAGTTGCAACTGATTTTTTATGGTTTAAGGTTTTTGTTCAGTGAAATCACAGTAGAGGACGGTGCAGAAGTTTAGTAATCTTACAGCATTGAAAGGTTTGAATCTCCTTGTTGACTCTGGCCTTTTTTTGTGGAGTTTTAATGTTCTTACTGTGTCTGTGTGGGTGCTCTGGCTTCCTCCCACAGTCCTAACATATGCTTATAACATATACCAAGTTAACTGGGGATTCTAAATTGATCATCATTTTTGTTATAAAGCGCCGTGTGACTGTTTTTAACTGTGGCTTGTGTACTACATTACAGGACTGGCATTCATTTTGTGCTGTAAATCATACAGAGACATTCATTTCCCAGCCCAGACTAACATATTAAAAAAGACAAAATCTCTGATTAGCTATTCTCACCTCATGTAAGTGATCATTTGAGAGGTGCTCTGAGCAAGAGGACATTTCTAGCAAACAGGCTTTTTTTTTTACTCTAAAGATGTTTCTTTGGAAAGTTCTGTTGTATTTCCTACAAGGTAATGAACGTGTGCACTGGTGTTTCTCTGTATAAAAAAATTAACCTTTAGCAAATCCACAGCTCAGCCCATCAGTTGAGCCCATACAGTCTATCCCTGACTCAGCTGCTCTCCCTCACTGCCTGTCAGCAGTATGCACTCTGGGTCATCAGATCAATGCCGACCCCATCCAGCATGCAGCAGGAGCCTGCTGTCATCCACTATGAACACAGTCAAAGTGTGGAGCTGACCGCAGCATAGAGAACTTGCTGTGACCTCCCGAAAGGTTACTGTGCAGCCTCAGCACAGAGGTGGAGCTGAGTTGGTGTTAAAACAATAACAGCAGGTTCAGAACAGATGCCAGGTCTATAGGTCCACTACTGAGCTGTTGTGCGCAGCAGTTAAGATGTTTCTTATTTTGTAACATTAATTTATTCACAAACACACTCAAAGCTGAAACTTCTCTCCCATCTACCAAAGCAGTCAAGCTGCTTTAAAAAAAAAAACTTAACTAACTTAACTAGTTAACTTCATGTTAAATGACTGTTAACAAACCTGTCTTCTGTGCCTTTTTCAAGTTTCAAGCCTTCCCTATGTCTATTCCTCGCCACTTCCCAATTCTTATGTACAGTCGTGTAAATATTTGTGATAGGTCATGCTGGGTTATTGTGGATTTGGGTGTCTTCCACTTGGAGTTCTTCTCACTGAATAAAACATGTGTGATTTGATCGCTGAGTTTACTGAGCCTGCTTTTGGGTCCTTTTAGTTGCGCAGGCCTCTGGGCTGCCCTGTGACAGTACAGACTGGTCAAGCCATGGACCCAGGTTCGCTCTGCAATTGCCAAGCAAGGTGTGTAATTAGGACAATATGAACAGGTTCTACAACATCTAACTGAACAATGTAAATCTATTGGGGGTAAGCAGGATGAGATCTTACCCAACATTTGGGAATGACAAACTGCAACTCACCCCGAGCTGGTTCTGTGCTGAACCAGGGGAGGAGCACTGGCTTAGGCTGAAGTGTTTCTCACGTTCTGTCCAGTTTCCATGTGTCCGTATGATGCTATTCTGGGTGAGTTTAAAAAGACCTTTTCTCATCTTGCTTTTGAGGGCAGTGCGGCAAAGAGATTAAATTAAATTAAATTAAATCTCAGGCAGGGAAACGCAGTACAGCAGAATTTATTATTGATTTTTGCACCGTGGGGTTTTCCATCATACCCTGAATGATCAGATGCAGGACCACCTGGCTTCCTGTGATGAGCTGGCCACATTCAAGGATTTGGTTGAGAGGAACTACTGAACCTAGTGATCTTTCTTCCTTTCCGCTCCCATTTCTCGTTCCGGTCCAGCTCCTTTGGCAGTTACTTCTGAAGAAAGGAAAAGGTACGAGGTATGGGGATACGGGTAGGCAGATCCACGGTTAGCTCTAAGCCCTGTCTAATGCTCCCTGTGACTATTAGCTTGCCCCGTGTGTCTCACTCATTGAATGCGCTCATAGATTTGGGCACTGAGCAGAGCTTAATCGACTTCGATTTCGTCAGTGAGCTTTGCCTTCCACTCACAAGACCCTCTGCAGTTTGCATACCAGCCCCACTTAAGGGGTGGACAATGCAGTGATACATCTGCAGCAGAGAGCGTATTCCTCCCTCAACAGACACAACACCACAGTTCGGATAATGTTCTTTGACTTCTCTAGTGCCTTCAACACCATCTAGCGTGGGCTGCTGAGAGAGAAGTTGGAGGACATGCAGGTAGAGGCTCCACTGGTCCAATGGATCAGCGACTACCTGACAGGCAGACCACAGTTTGTGAGACTGCAGAGCTGTGTGTCAGAGAGTCTGAACAGCAATATTGGAGCACTCCGGGGAACTGTTCTGTCCCCTTTCCTCTTCACCATCTATAGGGCCGACTTCAAGTACATCACAGACACTTGTCTCCTCCAGAAATTCTCTGATGACACGGCCATTATTGGAAGTGTGGGCATGGGAAGGGAAGAGAAGTACAGAGGACTGATCAATCGTGAGGTGGTGTGAGGTGAGCCACCTGCAGATGAATGTGGCCAAAACAAAGGAGCTGATGGAGGACTTCTGAAGAAACAGATCCTGCATTGGTGAGACTGACGTCGAAATAGTCACATCCTACAAGTATCTGGGAGTTCATCTGGATCACAAGCTGGAGTCGTCTGCCAACACAGAAGCTGCCTACAAAAAGGGTTTGAGCTGATTTTACTTCCTATGAAGGCTCAGATCCTTATGCGGCAAGCTGCTCTATACGTTTTATCAGTCTGTTGTTGGGAGCACCATCTTCTTTGCTGGGGTGTGCTGAGGTGCGGGCATCAAAGAGAAGGACACAAAAAGACTGAACAAAGTCATCAGGAAGGCTGAGTCTGTTGCTAGCATGAAGCTTGCCACCCTGGAGGTGGTGATCAGTAACAAAATGCTGGGAAGAGTGCTGGCAATCATGGACAATGACTCCCACCCACTCCATAACACACTGGACAATCTGAAGAGCAGTTTCAGCAACATGTTCCTTCAACCTTGCTGCCTGAGGGAATGTTACAGGAGGTCGTTCCTTCCCACTGCTATCGGAATCTTTAATTTATCTACGTGGATCAGATCCACACATGTGGAACAGCATTAATCACACCTCAATGCACCCTGGTCACTTTTGTACACCATGACATATTTTCACACATATTTGTCTTTTTATATTTATATGTATATTTATGTTTATACCTATATCTCTATATTTATCTATTTATCTTAATATATATCTATCATAACTCTGTTTCTACACTCCTATTATATGAGTGCTTGTTGTTTGTTGTAAACATGCTGATATGACAACTTAATTTCCCTAAGTTTCTCCGATTCTGATTCCCTTGAATCACTCACCTTTTCCACATTCAGGTTACTAGACGCTCTATCATTCTAGGTTTCCCATAGTTAGAGAAACACAATCCCCACATAGGTCGTAAAATCTCTGTGTGGGCTCTGTTTTACAATGCTTGCTTGAAAACCGTCTTCATGTTAAAGCCGAAAAATGTAAGTGTGGTACTTTCCCATGAATCCCTGGCTAAGTCTGTGTTCCCCGCATGCTTCAAGAAATCCACAATCATCCCTTTGCCCAAGAACAACAAGCCCTCATGCCAGAATGACTACCGGCCAGTTGCACTGACTTCAGTGGTTACGGAGGTGTGCGAGACGCTGTTCAAGAACTTTATCTCTTCCTCCATCCCAAACACCACAGATCCGCTCCAGTTCGCCTACTGACCCAACAGATCCACAGAGGATGCCATCGCCCATGTCCTGCACACCACCCTTAGCCACGTGGACAAGAAACAGAGTAACTATGTGAGACTGCTGTTTTTTGATTACAGTTCAGCGTTTAACACAAGAGTGCCCAGTAGACTGTTCACTAAGCTAAAGGATCCAGGACTCAACAGTCGTCTGTGTGCATGGGTGTTGGACTTCCTCACTGGCAGAACTCAGGTGGTGAGGGTGGGCAGGTGCATCTCGAACAGCATCACCATCAGCACGGGAGCGCCACAGGGGTGTGTACTGTCGCCAGTGCTTTACTCCCTCTACACTTCAGACTGTGTGGCCACCAGTGTTGGTCAAGTTACTTGAAAAAAGTAATCATCAACTAATTACTGATTACTTCCCAAAAAGTAATCCCGTTACTTTACTGATTACTTATTTACAAAAGTAATCAGTTACTTAGTTACTTATTTACTTTTTAAAACATGATTTATCCCCTAAATAGGTAATAAAGCAATAGATCTTTTAGTCCAATTCTACTTTTACTGCATAATCCATCATATAAAATGTAATCAAATGAAAAAGTCTCTTTTTAAACTTGTTTTATTTGTTTAACATTTAAACCTAATTTCTGCATTTTCCAGCGTATAAAATAAAATAGTTTTTTGTGTTTACACTCACTCTATCAAATAGATGCACGTAAAACACAGCAGAAAATAAATAAAATCAAAGACTCAGCGGTCCTGTTGCTCTATTTTCACCTGTAAAGCAGGAGTGGGGTAGGCGGAGGTTTGCCCTGGTGCAGGTGTGCCGCAGCGGTCAGTGGAAGGATACGGCAGTTTCTCTGTGAATTACACATTGCTGTGGCAGCGTACTGTCGGTGCTTACTCAGACATTTAGGGTTTTTTTCGCTGTAAAAAGAAGTTTTCTTCCCACGCAGTGAGCAGCGGACGCTAATGTTTTTATCACTTTTTACAGAATCAAACTCAAAGTAAGGTCAGTACTTCCACGCTTTAAACGCTGCACACTCATACTCTCTCCCGCACTCGTTATATTATCCATTTTTGATCTGCACACAGCTGTCGCCACGAATGTCGCACTCGCTTACGTCATTGACATGAGACACTCTCGCAAAAAAATCATGGTTTTAGTAACGCAGTAACGCACCGTGCTTACGGGAAAGTAACAGTAATCTAATTACCTTTTCTGCAATAGTAATCCCTTACTTTACACGTTACTCAAAAAAAGGAATCAGATTACAGTAACGCGTAGCCCATCTCTGGTGGCCACCCATGGCTCCAATACCATTGTGAAGTTTGCTGATAGCACAGTGGTGTTGGGCGGCCTACATGGATAAAGTGGATCTCCTCAGACCTGGCATGGTCTGCCCACATTCAGGTCTAATCCAAAAAGGCTAGGCAGTGCCTGTATCATCTCCGACAACTGAGGAAGTTCAGGGTCTCTCCAGGGATCCTCAGGACTTTCTATACAGGCACTGTGGAGAGCATCCTCCATCACATCACATCCTGGTATGGGAGCAGCTGTGTCAGAGAACTGATCCATATGGCAGAACGCTGCTGCAGGGAAATTGAAGGCACCATCCGTCTCACTCTCAGAGAGGAACCAGACCCTGGCACAGGTCTACCCAATCTTCAATATGTACCACGATCTACCCATGGAGCTGCCCTCCATTGGGTCACCCAGGTGTGAGTTGAACAACTTCGCTATTAAAACATCATTTCTGGTGGGTGTCATTGGTTTTCCAAAGGAGCACATTTTGTTCCGTCACATAAGCTACCTACAGCCACTGAGACCCCCCTGGATAGGAACACTATTAGTTGAAAACTTGCCATATTTTTGCATGGTGCACAGTTTGTCCTCAATAAATTTGAGGAAACTACACAAATTGTAAATGAAAGAACAAAAGTCAGACCTAAAGCAGCAAATGAGCAGTATCTGAAAGACAAAAATTCAACAAAGACCTAAGTGACTATCAAGAAACATTTCTTAAAGAATTGAAATAGGGAGAAAAAGCTAGGCTATGTCACAATACAGAAAAGATGGACTGAAAATCAGTGGCAACAAGTTATGGAGTGATTAATACAAATTAGAAATTTTTGGTTCATTGTTAATATTTACAGAGGACATCAGGAGAGATGTACAAGATTGAGTGTCTACACCAATCTAATATAGTGAATGCGCTGTTATGGATGGGGCTGCATTTCAGCAAGTGGTGCTGGGGATTATAAATGCAGTGGCTTAATTTTTCAATATGACAAAGATCCGAAACACACTGCCAGTGCAGTAAAATTTGGATAGAGAAACACAAAATGGAATGATATTGGTCACGCAGTGACTCCACGGAGCTCAGGCTTCAACATTATTGAAGGGATCATTTTGACAGAAAACAAGTAAAGGCATTCAACCACCAAAGAACAGCTTTGGAATTACCTTTTTCCCAAAGATTGTTTCAAAAAATTACATGAAAGCGAAAGAGAGAAAGAAAGTTAAGGCTATGAAGGAATAAAGAATAAAGGATACAAATCTAGAATTGACTTTCAAGTTCATTAGGAAACGTTTTTGATTATGTCAAACATACTGTATTTTGATGTATGCTTTTCCATGTTTCAAGAAATTGCTGGACCTATTTACCATTTTTCTAGCAAAATACATAGAAATGGAGATGGCTCAAAACTTTTGCACATACATTTATCAGTATGAATGCATGTGTGTTTTTCACATTGGGCCATGTAGGTTTGTCCCCCCCCCCCCCCCCCCCCTTTAATAATAACATCTTCATTCACTGAATTTTGTGTTTATCTTTGTGAAATACTTAAATCTGTTTGATGATCTCAAACATTTAAGTGTGGTAAATATACCAAAAACAAATTTGGGAAATCATGAAGGGGACAAACACTTGTTCACACCACTGTAGATGGCTTCTTGCACTCCTCTTTTAAGCCATCTATCTTCTTCTTCTTATCCTTTAGATGCAGATAGACAGCTGAATTTTGTCTTGTTGAAGTGGCTCTTCTATGTTGTGCCATGGGTTTACTGAGTGGCTGTTTCTTTTCTCCAGTGTATGTCCGAGCCTCACCGTACTGCATAGCATACACTATTTTGTTTGTATGCTATGCAGCTATTTTGTTTAGCTTGCGTTTGGGAGTTTTCTCCTTGGGATTAACCAGTTTTTGTCTGAGGGTGTTGCTGGGTCTGAAGTACACTGGGATGTCATGCGTGAATAAAATTCTCTTGAGTTTCTCTGATAAACCTGATAAACAAAGAATGACAGTGTTGTTCCGTTTGTCATTCTGTTTGCCCAAAGTTGGTGTCAGACCTTCTCTCCTGTGCATCTTTGCTGATTTGATGAAGGCCCAGTTGGGTTTAACAGTTTTCTTTAGATGTGTGTGTTCCTTTTCTTTCCCTTCTGGCTTAGAGGGAGCGTTTTCTACCCAGTGTTGCAGGGTCCTTATTACTGCAAATTTGTGTTCCACAAGGTAGTGGGAGTCAAAGAGTAGGTACTGGTCTGTGTCTGTGGGCTTCGGGTAAACTTCAGTGTTAAGGTTTCCATTCTCCTCAATGTGCACTGCAAAAATGGCAAACTATTATTCTGTAACTACTGTACTCTGTACCACCATTTGGTTTTAGAGCTAAAGAAGATTCTTGGTTGAGAGATGAAATGTCCTCAAGAAACTTAAAGAAATTTCATGATGAGGTTCTTTCCAAGCTCCTTAGGCTACATAAAATGGTGAATCTCTTGGTATTATCACAGAAGTGATGAACAGATTTCAGTCCAGCATCTCTGATGTAGATATCACAGATGTAGAATGTTCTGGAAAGGAAATTAACCATCTATTTTTGTCTTTCCTGCAGATTCCAACCTGATATTGCAGTTAGCATTATAACTCTCTCACTCGTATTCCTAATGACCCAAACTGATTCTCCAGAGGCTTTCAGCCACTTTGTGGACAAGAAAGGTGTGCTAATTACAGCTTTCATTCCTTTCGTTCCTTGTGAATTCTAATAGGAAACCAAATGGTCTACCCAGACCAGACTGCTTGGTAGCTTCAATATAGTCTCAGTACAGCGTCTTTACAAGAGTTTCAAAGGGACAAGCTCTCACAGCCACATAAATCACTGCACACTCAAAAACAGCAACTAAAACTGGGTTAGAAATGGATTTTCATTAAACACTCTGGGGCCTCATTTCTGAGGTTTGCTGCCTAACAATGCCATCACAAATCAGATATTTTCATTATTTTCAATTTGCAAGCGAAGCTTTAGACACCTATTTCATTTGATTACCTTTTCTGCAACATTAGGTGTGTGAAGCTGATCTAGGCTAACAGACTGTAGATTCTGATATGACACAAGGTGACAGGAGCTTCCGATCAAGGAGACAAATTGTCAACCCTACAGCTCCTCATTCTTCAGCTCAGTGAGGAAAAGCTTTTACGTGCAGATGTCCTCTCTGCTCTGGAAAACATGAAACTGTCTGCTTGCCTTTACTTTCAGCAGTTACATAAAATAGACTGTTATTTATAGTGCAAAGACAAAGACATTAGAATAGAAAGATTTATCTTCTGCAGAGTAGGAATGGGAACAGAACATTTTATGATATTGTTGGTGGGAAAAAGAAAAAGAAATGTATCTTCTGGAGAGTCTGAATACCAAGAGCAAATGCAATGGAAGCCTAACAATAGTTTCTGGGAGGGGTCAGCAATTCCGCAAGAAAAAAAGACAGTGGTATTGTCAGTGGTATTTCTAGTACACTAAACTAGATGGAGATGAATAGTTTTCTATATTTAAATTTATATATTTTCTATAAATATTTAAATACACTCAAGTTGGAGAACACAGGATGTTACATTAATTTTGCTTCGAAAGACAGTTGGAGGTCTAACAGGACAATTATCTATAAACTAAACCTGAACTTAAAAACACAGACATTGCACACAGTCCTGTGGTTTAAGTTTACCTAGTCCTGCATTTATATACATTAATATAAACCAAACACACATAAGAATAGGACAGGATATTTGATCATTAAAATATTATTCACGTGTAGGTTGACTGACAGAGCTATGAATCATAATATCCTCTCTCTCTGGATGTTTCATTTTGACAGTGTTGTGAGAAGCTTTTGCTTATATTAACAATGACGGTAACAAAGGCTGTATGTTGTGAAAGGCCTCTCTGGTAGCAGCTGACTAGAGCTTAAAGAGCATGCTTTAGCTCCTTACTTTTCGGGTGTACAGTATAACTACAGATATTCCAGGATTTACCAGGTTGTATACTGTAACGTTAGGTTGGTTAAACATGGCAAAGCCTAGACTAAGACTTTACAGATTGCTGACACTGCCTTAATATCAATGGGGAGATGTTTGACAATCCAGTCAGAGTCATAAAGAACTAAAATAAGTTGTTTTGACAGGAAGAAATGATTTACGAGCAGTACAAAGAGAGTGCAAGAGATAATCTGGAGACTATAGAAAGAGACCTGGTCTCAGCATCATGGAGTCTGTCTGGTGTCATAAGGGGAAAAAAAGACACTGAGAGAGTCAAATCCACAGAAAAACTGGTAAGTTCAGCAATTTTCCTGCCAAGTACCTTGATAAACTCAAAAAACAACTGGAAGGCAGAAATGTTTTGCATATTTGGCACAGAGAAATAAGTTGAAAGGAAATGACAAGGACTCACATCCAATCATCATCATGGCTACAGCAAAGATCTTCTCTCCATCTGTGTTTGGTGCTATGTTTCCAAAGCCAATACTGGTCAGACTGGTCATGGTAAAGTACAACGAAGTGATGTAGGCTGAGTCTTTACCGGGCCCGCCCTCCCAGATGCCTGAGCTCGAGGCATTGAATCTGTATGGCGTCCCAACTGTCTCTCCTAACAGGTACAACCAGCTGTCCATCCTCACAGTGTTGGTGTTCTCATCAATCACCTCATAGTATCCGATGCTGTACCAGATACAGGCCAGCCAGTGGGCTGCCAGGCCAAACACACAAACCAGCAAAACCAGCACAGCAGCGCCATACTCAATGTAATGATCCAGCTTTCTGGCAACTCGACCCAAACGCAGCAGACGTACCACTTTGAGAGAGCTAAAAAGGCTGCTGATTCCCTGCAAGTGAAAGAAGAGATAAAGCAGATAAGAGAAAATATGACACCGTAGGAGGGAGGGGGACAAATAAAGAGAAAAAAGGTGAAAGAAGAGTACAGAAACAATTAATTTTATGAAAGATTTTTCTTGTTTCAAACATTCAGCTCATCATGGGAATCTAAGGGGCCTTTTCCATCAAACATGCTGGCATCAGTTCACACAAACTGTGTGCTTATAATAACTTTGCTATTATTGTTATTTTTACCATGTAACCTATAATTATGCAGGATCACATCATCATCTAATCAGTATGTGACATGTCAGTCACGTATCTTGTTATGTGAAGATCTTGTTGAATGAGTGTAAACTTGAACCAGATTTCAAACAAAAGGAAACAGATTTTATCAATAAAAACAAACTGTGAAATATTGATGTCTTTGTTTTTGCTGTCCATTGCATCTTTTAGCCTGCATCAATCTCGATTGTAATTTCTCATGTAATAAAACACTTTTAACTGTTATTCCACTCAGTGTTACGTATTTATATTGGGGCCTCTCTTTGTGTTGAGTGGAAACTGAGTGGAGACTTTCATTGATGCTTTTTTTTGGAAATGGTTGACCTGAAAATTCACTTCATTACAAGCTGTTTTCTTGCTCTTCCTTCATTTGTTTTCTTTGATTTGTCTTCAAATTATTATATAAACTGCTGTCATCCACAGGTGTTTTATTTAATCTAATTTCACGAATCAAATGTATATTATGACAATCCAGACATCGCAATTTGTCATATAATTGCTTTGCTGACTTGAGGAGTGGTCTTGCTGGATCAGATCAGTTGCATATCATTTTCTGTGAATCCTATAAGCCACTGCTTAATGAAATTCAAACATAGGAAAGGATATAAAGAAAATCACAGTCTATTATCTGGAGTGTCAGCAGTTTCATTTTTAATATAAGCATATTTTGAATTTGATACCAATAACATATTTCAGACAGACATGTTCCCACTGTTGTTGTATAATATAAACATTTGTGTGCAGAAAGAACTTGCTTAACTTATATAATTGCTATGTATAAAGTTTTGAGGCTTCTTCCTTGGCATGACATTAGTTTGGGCAGTTTGAGGTGTTTTATTTTTATCATAAGTTTATTTTATATTTCGTGTACAGTCCAAATTACAGTTTAAAAAGTTTTTAGGCCACCAACATTAGAAGAGTTTATCCTCTTGCCATCACAAATAGCTTTGCAAAATTTATTGCAAGCTTGTGTTAGTCCTGCATCAGGTTGGTCACCTGTTCAGAGTGTACCTCGCTATGGTAGCTGAGATAGGCTACAGCCACCTTGCGACCCTAATAAGGATAAGTGGAAGAGAACGGATCAATAGATCTCTTTGTTCACCAACTTACCCCCCCTCATTTCTAGGAATACCAACAAATCATTTGTTTGTTTTTTCCCCCCATGTCCTTCACATAATTCATTAAAATTATTGTTAAATGATAAGTTCTGTTTTCTGGTTATCATAGAAATAATTATTTATTGATGACAATACATGTTAATAAGAAGCTGAACTGCCATGTTTGCTTTATTTTTTGTTATTTTTATTTTGTAAGACTGTTAATCCAACATTCTAATCTAATTCTAATCTATAATTTCAGTACATGACACCAAACCAATTGTGATGATATGGTCTGACACAGAACATGATGGCAACAGTATTGAATCCCATTGTTGAATCCCATTTATTTTAGTTTAGTTGAATTTGTTTCTCTTTCATGCCTCTACAATCTTGCATTGAGATCAGGGGTGGTACCTCTGGATTGGCAAACCAGGGGTGTGGTTCCCATCTTCAAATAAGGGAGACCGGAAGGTGTGCTCCAACTATGGGGGGATCACACTCCTCAGCCTCCCTGGGAAAGTCTATGCCAAGGTGCTGGAGTCCGTCCGTTAGTCCAACCACGGTACAGGAGGAACAATGTGGTTCTTGTCCCAGTCATGGAACACTAGACCAGCTCTTTACCTTCTTCAGGTTTCTTGAGGACGCCTGGGAGTTTGCCCAACAAGTCTACATGTATTTTAAGGACATGGAGAAGGCATTTGACTGTACCCCTCAGACTGTCCTGTGGGAGGTGCTTCGGGAGTATGGGGTGTTTGGCCCATTGCTATGGGCCATTCGATCCTTATACAACTGCTAAAAGAGCTTGGTCTGTGTAGCCAGCAATAAGTTGGACTCATTGGGTGTTGGACTCCACCAGGGCTGCCCTTTTCTGTTCAGAATTTTTATGGACAGAATTTCTAGGCGCAGCCAAGTGGGGGAAGGCTTATACTTGGGTGGTCTAAGAATCTGATCTCTGCTTTTTGCAGATGATGTGGTTCTATTGGCTTCATCAAGTGACAGCCAGCAGCTCCGAGTGTGAAGTAGCGGCAATGAGAATCAGCACCTCCAAAAGTCAGAAAAGGGTGGAGTGCCGACTTAAATGCAGGGATGTGTTCCTGCCCCAAGTTGAGGAGTTTAAGTATCTTAGGGTCTTGTTCATGAGTGATGGGAGAAGTAAGCAGGAGATTGACAGACAGATTGGTGCTGCAGCAGCAGTGATGCCTTGTACCGGTTCGTCGTGGGGAATTGAGAGCTGAGTATAAAAGCGAGACTCTCAGTTTACCGGTTGATCTATGTCCCTACCCTCACCTATCGTCACGAGCTTTGGGTAGTGACCAAAAGAATGAGATTGCGGATACAAGTGGTGGAAATGAACTTTCTCTCAAGATTTACCTGGCCTCTCCCTAAGAGATAGGGTGAGGAGTTCAGCCATTCGGGTGGGGCTCAGAGTAGGAAAGGAGCCAGTGAGGAAGTTCAGGCATCTGACAAGAATGCCTCCTGGGCGCCTCCTGGGTGAGGTGTTCTGGGCATTGAATGAGGCTACGGGGCAGACACAGGAAACACTGGAGAGATTATTTTTCTTGGCTGGCCTAGGAAATCCTTTGACAAGCTAGAGGAGGTACCCAGGAGAGGGAGTCCAGGGCTTCTCTGCTTAGGCTGGCCCTGCAACCTGGCCCTGGATTAGCTGAAGAAAATGGATGGATGGATGGATGGATGGATGGATGGATGGATGGATGGATGGATGGATGGATGGATGGATGGGTGGATGTATGGATGGATAGATGGATGGATGGATGGATGGATGGATGGATGGATGGATGGATGGATGGATGGATGGATGGATGGATAGATGGGTGGATGGATGGATGGATGGATGGATGGGTGGATAGATGGATTTTCTTTCTTTTTCTTCAGTCTGTGATACTTCATTCTGTAATAGGCTGGCCAAAACAAAAATGATAAGTCAGTGTTTAATTTCACCAACAAATCCATTACAGTGTAAAATGTTGATTCTATTCTTTTTATTGTCAAAATTGTTTAGATTAAAATGAAATCAGTTATACTACCCAATAAGGTAAAAGACTAAATGAAAAAACAAGTCAACTTGTTGTTATGTTGATGTACTGAACACTGCAGCTTCTAATAAAAAAAATATTAGCTGCACAAATTGTGCTAATTCATAAGCAACAGCACTGTTAAAGTATTTTACAATCAGTATCATTACAAAATAGAAACAATCGAGGAGCTCATGTGACACTGTAAAAATCCAGCCAGGTCTACTAAAGGTCAAGATGAATAGAGGGGTAAAGATGTTGTTGAAATAGCCACAAAAAGATAAAGACAGTCAGTCCAGATGACATGCCTATGGAGGTATGGAGATGTGTAGAAGAGCAGGCCGTGGACCTTTTGACCAGGCTGCTTAACATAATCTTAAAGAGTGTGGAATGGGGAAGAGTACTCAGGGGTGCCACCAGGGATTTGGGGCCCCATGAAAAAAATATTAGCCCAATTTAATATTAGTTTAATGTTGCAAATCACGGTGGCCCTAAAAATATAACACTGTGCAAAGATTGGGTTTTAATCTGATTTAGCTTAATGAAAGCTCTCTTCACCTGCATTAGTCATCGACAGTGTGCAAAATATATCCAAAGCAATACACACTTCTCCAAAAACACTCTGGTTATGTGGGTTGTAGTGATAATATACTATTATCACAAAATAAATTGTGTGTAGAAAAAATATGAATATAAATATAACATGTTCAAAGGGTCTGCCTGCACCGATTACATGTCGGCTAAAAAAACCCCAAAACATTATTTTCCATTAGAAATGAAGTAAGGTAACTAATACTAGGGAAGTCGAGCAGTTTCTTTCATATTGACTTGCTATGAGTGTAATTTCCACGTGTCTCTCTTTTCTTTTTTGAAACCCAGACTTCCCTTTTCACTAAGCTATTCTATTTTCTTACCACTCAAGAAGTGGGCAACACCTAGGAGCACTGGCAACTGTACCAAACCAGAGCTTGACATAAGGAAGGACATCCAGAAGAGTAAGGTTTTATTCTTTTTTGCCAAAAAACAAAACAAAACAAATGGTAGGAAACATAAAGGAAACATAAAACCCTCCTTGACCATGCATGGAGGGTTTCACCCCAAATCCAGCATGCTGAGACTGTACACCCAGCAGAACAAGGAAGACTGAGGACTGGTGAGTGTCAGAACCACTTTCCAGGATGACACAACAAACATCCATCAGGAAGATGGCCACAACAGACTGTGTGCTTAGTGAATACAGCAGGCAACAGAAACCTGAGAAAGAAGATGAGCAAAGAGAAATGGGACAGGAAGAAGGAACATGAGGAGCTAGAGAACTAAAGGTGCTGAGAGAAGAGCTTGAGTAGATGTGAAAGGTGAAGGCAATACCTAGTGGTAATCAATGCTCTTAGTGCAGTGTAGGGATGGGTACCGGTGTCCGGTGCCATGATGGCACCGGTTCTGACATAAACGGTAGTAACCAGACCGAAAAGCAGCGCACATTTCGGTGCTTTATTTCGGTGCTTTTTTTTCCTGAGCTGTGATACACTTCTAGCCAATCACTTTACGTTTCCGAGGATAGTAGGCGGGCCCAGGTACGTACGTTCTTTTAGAGCAGAGCTACAGATTAAAAATGTCCAAGGCAAAGCGGTCAAAAGTCTGGCTGTACTTCACAGCAAAATATGCAAACTCAGCAGCCTGCAACAAGTGCTTTAAGCTGATACTGTGATACTGTCAAAGGAGGTAACACCTCAAATCCGATGAAACACCTGGCGACGCATAGCGTTTTTTTTAAAAGCCCAGAAATGCACCGTATTTGATAGCTTGCTGCGAGACCTCACACCGAGCGCATCTACTGCGGGTGGGTTGCCTGTTATGCAACATCCCCCAAAAACACGAAGAGGAGAGTCCTGGCCCCTAGCCCTGCCAGTGTAGCAGAAATGATGACGGATGATGATGGCAGCAGCAGCCGTTCTTCTCTGCGGGAGTAGCTTAATGTTGTTCGTGTGTAATTTACGTTGAGTAGGCTAACCACGTTATTACATTAATGCATGTAAGGTGAACTAGCAAACATCATCATAGCTACATGCAGCTGTCTTCTTGTTTGATGGCAGATACTCCCTTCACCCTGGCCAAAAAGGCTAAAATGACCAAAGAAAAAGTGGAAAACAGTTAAACACGAGAGGTTTTTGGACAAAGTTTCTGTTTTTTCCATTCTTTAAGCACCGGTTTGAGCACCGGCACCGTTTCAAAAGTACCGATTTGGCACCGGTATCGGATAAAACCTAAACGATACCCATCCCTAGTGCAGTGACTCCCAAACTAAGGGAGTGTCTCCAGCAGATCCCTGGAACAGCATCCAAGATCTCTATGCAGAACAGCACAGTCCTAGGAACAGATAAGATACTGTGGAGGTCCCTCAAGCTCCCACGCCTCTGGCAGAGGACCTGAGCTTGAAGGATAAAGTTTGCCAGCAGGGGCAAGAGGGGAATTTTATATATATGCATTTTTTTGCCTTTTAGTATATTTTAACTAAAAGGTAAATATACACTACCAGTCAATTTAATTAATTTCATTTAATGGTTTTTCTTTATTTTCATGACTATTTAAATTGCAGCTTCTCACTGAAGGCATCAAAACTATGAATAAACACGTGTGGAATTGTGTAGCAAATGAAAAACTATGAAGTAACTCATAACATAAATTCTAATGTTTTAGGATTTAGATTCTTCAAAATAGCCACCCTTTGCTTTGATTACTCCTTTGCACACTCTTGGCATTCTCTCATTGAGCTTCATGATGTAGTCACCTGAAATAGTTTTCACTCCTCAATCGATCTCATCCCAAGCATCTCGATTGGGTTTAGTTTAGGTGACTGTGGAAGCCAGGCCATCTAGAGCAGCACTCCCTCACTCTCCTTCTTGGTCAAATAGTCAAATAGCCCTTACCCATCCTGGAGGTGTGTTTGGGTCATTGTCCTGTTGAAAAATAAATGATGGTTCAACTAAACGTACACCAGATGGGATAGCACATCTCTGCAGGATGCTGGGTTAGCCATGCTGACTCATTGTGCCTTCATTTTTGAATAAATCCCCAACAGTTTGACCACACCATCACACCTCCTCCTCCATGCTTCATGATGGAAACCATGCAAATAGAGACCATCCCTTCACACAAAGACACAGTGTCTTTGTGTGAGGAGATGGTCTCCATATACATGGTTGCAAACATCTCAAATTTGGACTCATTAGACCAAAGCACAGATTTCCACTGGTCTAATGTACATTCCTTGTGTTTCTTGGCCTCCCCTGAACAGTTGATGTAGAGATGTGTCTGCTACTGGAACTCTAATCTGAGGTACTCTTGACTAGCAATTTTTGAGGCTGGTAACTCAGATGAATTTATCCTCAGCAGCAGAGGTGACTGTTGGTCTTCCTTTCCTGGGGCGGTCCTCATGTGAGCCACTTTCATGATAGCACTTGAGGGTTTTTTCGACTGCACTTAGGTCAGTTCCTTCATCGTGATTATGCAAATTCTCATGACCACTGATCAACAACCACTGATCAAAGACCACTGATCAATGGCCATGAATACCATTCACAGAGAGTTGGGGAATGGCTGCAATCACAGCACTGTAAGATGGCTTACAGAAGCCCCCTCCTCGATTCCCTTTTCACGTAAATGTCCTCCTTGATTCCGCGCTCAAACCAGCGTTCCTTCCTGTCCAGGATGTGTACATCCTCATCATTGAAAGAGTGTCCACTGGCCTGTAGGTGTAAATAGACTGCAGAGTCCTGGCCTGACAAGGTAGCTCTTCTGTGTTGTGCCATTCGGTTCGCCAGAGGTTGTTTGGTTTCCCAAATGTATAAATCCTGGCAATCCTCCTGGCACTTAACAGCGTACACTATGTTACTCTGTTTGTGTCGGGGGACCTGATCCTTGGGGTGGACCAATTTTTGGCGCAGCATTTTTTGAGGTTTGAAACCCACAGAGACACGGTGTTTAGAAAAAATATGTCTCAACTGTTCCGATGCTCCTGACACGTATGGGATCACTACAGGTTTTCGCTTCGTCAGCGGTTATCCTTATCTCCTGGATCGGCTGGAGCTTTCTTTAGGAGCCTTCCCAGCTTTGACAAATGTCCAGCTGGGATAACCATATTCACTCAGGGCCTTCTTGATGTGATGTTCTTCTGCTTCTCTGCCCGCTGTGTCTGTGGGGATGGTGTTTGCTCTGTGTTGTAGCATCCTGATGACACCCAATTTATGCTCCAGTGGATGATGAGAGTCAAACCTTAAATACTAATCCATATGCGTAGGTTTCCGGTACACATCGACTTTTAGATGTCCCCCATTACTGATGGAGATCTCACTGTCTAAGAAGGCAAACCTGCCACTTTTCATATCCTCCCTGGTGAATTTGATGTGTCTGTCCACCGAGTTAATGTGATCCGTGAATTGTGGTACGTCCTGATTTTCACCCAAGTGTCATCCACATACCTGAACCAATGACTTTGTGGTGTTCCAAGGTAGACAAAATAAAGACCTCTTTTTCACTTCTTCCATGTACAAAATTTGCCATGATGGGTGAAACTGGGAAACCCAAGGCACACCCATGTTTCTGCCTGTAGAACTGACCCTTGTATGTGAAATAGGTGGAATGAAGACACAGTTCCAAAAACAAACAGACTTTTTCAATGCGGAGAGTGGTCCTGTTGCTGAGGTTGGGATCATCCTGTAATCTCTTACGAACTACCTCCCTTCCGTGACTGGGATGCAAGTGAAGAGAGATGTAACATCGTACGAGACCATGGTTTCATGTGCCTCCATAATGACATCTCTCACCTTCTCAACAAAATCCAAGGGGTTCTGAATGTGGTGTTCAGAGCTGCCTACCAGCGGGTTGAGGACCAAAGCCAGAAAATAAGAGATGTTATAGGTAACCAAGTTGATCAAAGGAGCTTTCAAAGAAAAGCGTCTGGACTTCTTTAAGTTGCTTGAAGACCACTCCCACTAGGTTTAAATCTGGTACTCCCCACCATTTGACCTTAGAACTGAAGAAGCTTCTCGGATGAGAGGCGAAACGTCTTCAAGCAACTTAAAGAAGTCCAGACGCTTTTCTTTGCAAGCTCCTTTGACTACGATGACCTGGATGACTGAGAACCTTCACAGACATAACCAAGTTGATCATACAGACAATCGGTCTTAAAGGTGCATCCTATTTATGTATCTTCGGTAAACCATACAGACTTGGTGTAGATTCCTCTGGGTATAGCCTGTGGTATGAGGTCCGGTCAATAGCATTGTCCTGTTCTAACTGCTTCAGATGGTCTATCACCCTCCTCCTGTAGTCACTTCTGTGGTTTCGTTTCAGGGACTCATATGTATTTTCGTCACTAAGCAGTGACAAAATTTTCTCATGATAGTCTTTTTGGTTTAGCGAAACTGTACACCTACCTGTCTGTGCAGGTTCTCTGTCATCGTAGACTACAATGACCGTTCTCGGACTTCTTTAGGTTGCTTGAAGACGTTTCACCTCTCATCTGAGAAGCTGGGTGTAGGTCATAATCAGCCAAGGTTTTGGGTGAGCTCGTTGTGAAACCTAGCCCCACCCTATCATGTGATTTCCTGAGGTTAGAGGCCCAGGAGAGGGCATTAAGGCATTTGGGAAGGGATCTCAGAACGGGCATTAAGGCGTTTGGGAAGGGATCTCAAAATTATAGATGGTGTCGTAAACCACCGTAAACCACTGCTCAAAGACATTCGCTCACAGTGGACATAAATGGCTTCTTTTAATCCTCTTTCAAACCATCTGTCTTCTCTGTCCGAAATATGTGTACATTGGCATCCTCAAAAGACTGACTCTTGTCCTTTAGATGCAGATGGACCGCCGAGTCTTGTCCCATGGAGGTGTCTCTTCTGTGTTGTGCCATGCGTTTATGAAGTAGCTGTTTGGTCTCTCCAATGTAGAGGTCTGGGCATTCCTCGCTACACTGTACAGCTTGTGTTTAGGAATTTTGTCTTTGGGATTAACCAGTTTTTGTCTGAGTGTGTTACGGGGTCTGAAGTACACTGGGATGTCGTGCTTGGAGAAGACTCTTCTTAGTGTTTCAGATACATCGGCTACATAGGGGATGACAATATTGTTGCGTTTTTCTTTCTTATCTTCCCTAGTGTCTGATCTTCTTTTCTGTGCCTCTTTGCTGACTTGATGAAAGCCCATCTAGGATAGCCGCATGTTTTAAGCGCTTCCTTTACATGTGTGTGCTCCTTCTTTTTCCCTTCAGGCTTAGAGGGAACATTCTCTGCCCGGTGATGTAGGGTCCTGATTATTCCAAGTTTGTGTTCCAGGGGGTGGTGGGAGTCAAAGAGGAGGCACTGGTCCGTGTGTGTGTGGGCTTCCGGTAAACTTCAATGTTGAGGGTTCCATTCTCTTCAGTCCAGAAAAGGCAAACAGTTATCCTTTGTGTCTTCCCTGGTGAACTTGATGTTTTTATCCACAACGTTAATGTGAGCAATGAAGGATTCCACTTCTCGTGTTTTGATTTTGACCCAGGTTTCATCTACATATCTGTACCAGTGGCTAGGTACTCTCCCTTTAAAAGAGCAAAGAGCATTTCTTGAGCAACCTGGAACTCCCGAGGTCAAAATGGGAGATGCTCCCAAGGGTGATGAAGAATGACCAAGCTAAGATCCTGTGGGACTTCCAGATACAGACAGACAAAATGGTGGTGGCTAACTAAGCAGACATAGTGGTGGTAGACAAACAGAAGAAGACGGCCGTAGTGATCGATGTAGTGGTTCCGAATGACAGCAACATCAGGAAGAAGGAACACGAGAAGCTCGAGAAATACCAAGGGCTCAGGGAAGAGCTCGCGAGGATGTGGAGGGTGAAGGTAACGGTGGTCCCAGTGGTAATCGGAGCACTAGGTGCAGTGACTCCCAAGCTAGGCGAGTGGCTCCAGCAGATCCCGGGAACAACATCGGCGATCTCTGTCCCGGAGATCTCTGTCCAGAAGAGCGCAGTCCTAGGAACAACTAAGATACTGCGCAGGACCCTCAAGCTCCCAGGCCTCTGGTAGAGGACCTGAGCTTGAAGGATTAACCGCCCACAGGTGCGAATGGGGAACTTTATACATATGCATGTATACTCCAAGATGAGGATACACGCATCCTGGACAGGGAGGAACAGTAATTTGAGCAAGGAGTCAAGGAGACCATTTACGTGAAGTGGAGAAAGACTATCTCTGAATTGAGGACGTTACATCTTTTACTATATTGCAATGCTGAGATTGCAGCCATTCCCCAACTCTCTGTGAATGGTACTCACGGCATGTCATGATCAGTGGTTGTTGATTAATAATCATGACAATGTGCATATTAATAATCAAGAAACTGACCTCACAGCCCATCGTTCGTCAGTGGTGCTAGTTTCAGTAATCATACAAATGTACTCTCTATAAGGTTGGGGAAACTTGCATTCAGCTAAAACCGAAGAAGTCGCTTGGATAAGTAAGGAAACACTGAAAGTACTATGTCCAGATTAACAGAATCAACTCTTCTGAAAGTTAGCTAAAGTGTACTCTTGAGTAAGGACAGTATTTTATCCTGCGATGTTGTGGAAGAAGAGATGAATTGTCAATCTCCAGTAATGCCCCAAAGTTTCGATAGTGGCACCACTGCCATTTTTTTTATTTATTTACCTTACCTAAGGCTGAGGCTTATAGAGTTCTGTGCATTGTTCCTCTTCAATAAATGCCCAAATGTCAACAGAAGAAATGATTTTCTGAAACAGGGTGATACATCAGTATTTATGAATTCCTGTTCATATTTGAGATTTCTGTCTCGTCACTTTTCCCAAGTAAGCTCACAATACTTTTACACATCTTTCTTCTTCAATATAGTAAATATTTATGCTCAGTAGATGACTTTGAGTGGATGCGAATGAAGGCTAAGGTGATCCTTATAGGATAATAGCTTTTTGACCCTTTTACACTTCTGGCACACTTGCTGTTGGGGCTGTCTATGTTATGAGTTTTGGGGTTTTTGGTTCTTTCTAGAGTTTTATTTATTTGAAAGAGGATTATGTATTGTTGGAATTGAGCTGTCAGCCATTTCCTAATGTTTATATGTCTATGTTTATTTTTTCCCTACACCTGGTAAAATTTCCTTTGATATTGTTATTTCAAGTCTATAGTTTTGAGTTTCTGTTTTTTATATCCTTAGGTTAATCCAGCTGTGTGCTCCTATTCTGTTCCTTCAGCCTTTTCTATGTTTGTCTTTTATCTCTGTCAAGATTACCCACACTTTGGAACCAACCCACCTTTAGAAGATTCATCCCCAAAAACCTGATGATTTGAGATTCAAGTGATCCAGGTTTTGAAAATGACAAATATACACAGATTTAACTAAATTTTCTTGAAAATTATTTGATGTGCGGAACTAAAATTTCAGACGGTAAGTTTGCCCATATGGAAAAGATATATATAAATCTTATAAAGTTTGCATCTGTCTTGTGTGAAACTTGTATGAAAAGCATACAAGAGTGAAAAATTATATAATGAAACTTGTATGTTTTGGATACTTACTAAAACAATATATGAAAGTAATGAGAAAGTGGCCACTTTCATGAGTAAATCATGTAAGTTTTTACTATTTCTTTTCTATATGGGTGGGAATGACAGGGATGACTTCCCTATCAGTGGGGCCGAAGTTACTGAGGCTGTTAACTCCTTGGTGGCAGGGCCCCTGGGGTGGATGCAATAGACCCTGACTTCCAGATGGCCCTGGATGATGTAGGGCTGCCTTGGTTGACATGCCTCTACAATGTCGTGTGAAGAATTAGAATTAACTCCTCCAATATAGGGGCCATGGTTCTGAGCAGGAAAAAGGTTGCATGCCCAATCCACCTAAGGGAATAAGAAGTAAGGATGGGAATTCCTTGGAACTGTTAGCCCGCTTGCCTGTCAATTGTCAACAACGCAATGACAGGAATGAGGCATGATGTCTTCCACAGCAGCGGGACCCTCTGCATACTCACACTCATCATGAACAGTTTATGCAGGACAATGACAAGATAATATGTGACATGGTCTTCAGAGTCTTCAAGGGCCTATAATGGACTTATGTGCCAAGTTCGGATGCGCAACTCCTGACTGTGTAGGAAGAGTTGGCTATCAAAAAATCAAAAATAGACACACAGAAATTTGATGCATTACAGAAACTAGTTCCTCACTACCAAAGATTATTTAAACTATAGTATTTAACATTGATGTCTTTCTGAAAGACACATATATGCAGGTCTCAAAAGAGTAACCAACTTGTTAGCTGTGTGTAAGCCTATGTTAAACTGGAAGTTTATAACTGTTACATTTTATATGTATATTTTCTGTTGAGAAGTTACTATGCATTAAATAAGCCCAAGTCCTCTGTGGAATTGGGTTCGTAGCAAACTGCTTGAGTAAATTAAAATTCAGGCCAGTTTGCAAAGACTTAAAAACACATGAAGTAAAAAATAAAGTGAGTCTCTGAGATGAAAAATCCATTGTAGCTGCACTCTCACATTAATGCTGAAAGAAAACACAAATAAAAGAATATGAGTTGGAAGCCGGCACTCTGTTCTACGAAAAGTCAAAATATAGCTGCTCCCATAGGCGTTTTCTCAGCAAAATTCTGTCATATCTCTTTTAGTCAAGGGACACCCAAATCATCACACTTCCACCTCTATGTTTGAGCTTTGATTCTACAAGCTGAAGTTTAAGGGCCTGTGCATAACATAGGAAACTTGTTATAAAGATAATACATTACATCTTGCTTTGTATACACTGTGCTTTCACGTGTCTTCTCTAGAAACTCCAGTTTCTCCCTCAATCAAAAATTAGACTAGGCTAAATACTTCCAGTCTTAACCCAAAGAATATTCAAATTCTAAAGAGTTCTATTTGCTGGTCAAACCCAAACATGACATAAATCAGCCAATTATATTTTTTTGGTTTCAAAGATTTGCATAACAAGAGCTCATTCTCAACAAATGTGATTTGAATTGCTAAAGGTTACAAATCACTTATAATCATTTAATACTGTTATGATTATGGAAAGTCTTAATCAACCAAATGCCTTTGGATTTGAATGGAGCTGAATAATAGATTCATTGATAATTAAACACAGTAGTTATTTTCAATCTAAAACATCATCAACATATGTCCCTAAAATATCCCCAAATTCCAAGAGACTCAGTTGCACTGAACAGCTTATTAAGTCTGCTCATCTTAGGTACTACACACTGATTAGTTTTAAATCTGGTCTGTGACAGGAACCCAGTGTTCAATCATGACTGCAACCTCATGACTGAACAAAGAGGATGTAAAAACATAGCATTCATCTTAAATAAATTATAATAAAAATCCCTACAAACCTCATCCACATTCTCAAAAGCGTTGATAACATCATAAGGCAAGCAGGACAAGAGGTCGATGACAAACCAGGTTTTGACATAGTTCATGCGAATTAGTTTGGGATCAGAGATAACCTCTCCAGCTGGACCAACAAACGTAGTGTGGAAATTGAGGACAATGTCCACGAGGAAGATGACATCCACAATGCTGTCCACCACCAGCCAGGTGACATTGTTCTGCTTGGTCTTAAACGAGACATTGTAGGGCACCATGATAGCAGTGTAGAATGTCAGGATGAGGATAACCCAGTCCCACGTGGTCTTGAAAAGGCAGTAGTGGAGAATGATGTGTGGTGGTGTCTTTGGGGTTTCCTGTTTGTACTGAGGCAAGATATCTGAACCCAGCTGGAGAACCTGCAAAACACACACACACACACACACACACACACACACACACACACACACACACACACACACGCACACACACACACACACACACACACACACACACACACACACACACACACACACACACACACACACAAAAGAGTTAGGCTGGGCTTAAAAGCAGAAAGAATATATTACCATAATGTGAACAAGCGATGCAGTATAGTACAACTTGTTTTTACCTGAAACTGTCCAGCCTGAGACTGAAATACTTTGCTAAACAGCACATTTGAGCTATCTTACAGTATTTTCTGTCCTATAGTAAGTAAGACATAACATTCAGCAATTATCCAGAAGTACCTGACTTAGTAGAAGTTCAACAAACATGATAAAGTATTTTTAAAAACTTATTTTGGGGCAACAAACCTTTTAGCTTAGCACAATTCTTCTTGTTATTTAGATGTATTTATCTCTATTTTTGGCATGGTGACTATTACAAATTTAATTCAGATAATTTTTTCAGCAAACTGACAAAATGAGCTCATAATCCTCTATCTTCTATACATGGCTGATGTGTGACAAAAGATGTTTCTACAACTCTTTTTACTCCTGGGTTCCCTGTTTGGTTTTCTGTATTAATGTGTGTCCTTTGTGTGGCCTGCCCTCCTGCTACTGTGCCTGGCACACATTCTCATAATCACCTCCTCAACCCTTGCAGTACCCCATCCCAGTGTTTTTTTTTTGTTTGTTTGTTTTTTCATTAGGGAGAAAAAAGACCTTACTGTAGGGGAAATGGTGTTACCTCTGCCAGGCGTGAATGTTTATGAACATTCTCTCCTTTATGGACAGCTGGGGCAAGCTGCTGAAGAACTCCTCGACTGCTGGTTAGTGCACGAGTCAAACGAGCAAATTTACCCCACCCTGTCAAGGAGATAACACAACAGCATGAAGACACTGAAAACTTATCTTAACATTAAACATGATGAATGACTAAAACACTGCTGGATTTTGAAGCAACTAATGTTTAACCCAGTTAGCCATAGTAGGCTAGTTTTGTTGGTTTGGTTCTTTCCTTTTTTTAAACAATTTTAAATATTCCAACCATTTAATGTTAAAGACGGATAGCTTTCCATGACAGCAAACCGTAGGAACATCAACTGATAGGTATATGAATGGTCAGAATGGTTCATTTGTTATTGAAGGGCAAGATCAGAGAGGCTAAAGACAATTACAAGAGAAAGCTGGTTTGGAAACTCCAGCAGAACAGCATGAGAAAGGTGTGGAAGGCAATCACTGGATTCGGGCCAATTAACAGCAGAGGAGCTGGGGGCGGTGAGGACAGAGCTAATGAGCTGTATGTGTTTTTCAACAGATTCATCACTGCAATGAATGATCACCACCCTTCTGACTTGCCTCTAGTCAGCGTGTAATACACAGCTACACCACTATTTCTCGCTCTCTTACCACCTGGCACCATTGCCCCTTGTAATAGTTCTGACACCCCTCCCCCATCTATCACTTTCACTCATGCCCGGGTTCAGAGACTAATGAGAAGACTCCACTCAAGAAAATCTGCTGGTCCAGATGGGGTGAGTCCCTGTGTCTTCAAGACCAGCACTCGGACTCCACAAAGCTGGGTCTTGAAGACCCAGCTTTGTGGAGTCCTTCATAAACTGTTCATGATGAGTCTGAGTATGCAGAGGGTCCCACTGCTGTGGAAGACATCATGCCTCATTCCTGTGCCAAAGACGCACAGGGAATGAGACACACTGGGGTCCCAGTGGCCCCCAGGATTTCAGACCTGTGGCACTAACTTCCCATGTCATGAAGACACTGGAAAGACTTATCCTTGACCAGCTCTGACCTATTGTCAGGCCACATCAGGATCCCCTTCAGTTTGCTTACCAGCTACAAGTACAGTGGGGCAAAAAAGTATTTAGTCAGCCACCGATTGTGCAAGTTCCCCCACTTAAAATGATGACAGAGGTCAGTAATTTGCACCAGAGGTACACTTCAACTGTGAGAGACAGAATGTGAAAAAAAAATCCATGAATCCACATGGTAGGATTTGTAAAGAATTTATTCGTAAATTAGGGTGGAAAATAAGTATTTGGTCACCTCAAACAAGGAAGATCTCTGGCTCTCACAGACCTGTAACGTCTTCTGTAAGAAGCTTTTCTGTCCCCCACTCGTTACCTGTATGAATGGCACCTGTTTGAACTCATCATCTGTATAAAAGACACCTGTCCACAGCCTCAAACAGTCAGACTCCAAACTCCGCCATGGCCAAGACCAAAGAGCTTTCGAAGGACACCAGGAAAAGTATTGTAGACCTGCACCAGACTGGGAAGAGTGAATCTACAATAGGCAAGCAGCTTGGTGTGAAAAAATCAACTGTGGGAGCAATCATCAGAAAATGGAAGACATACAAGACCACTGATAATCTCCCTCGATCTGGGGCTCCACGCAAGATCTCATCCCGTGGGGTCAAAATGATCATGAGAACGGTGGGCAAAGATCCCAGAACCACACGGGGGGACCTGGTGAATGACCTGCAGAGAGCTGGGACCAAAGTAACAAAGGTCACCATCAGTAACACACTACAACGGCAGGGAATCAAATCCCGCAGTGCCAGACGTGTTCCGCTGCTGAAGCCAGTGCATGTCCAGGCCCGTCTGAAGTTTGCCAGAGAGCACATGGATGATACAGCAGAGGATTGGGAGAATGTCATGTGGTCAGATGAAACCAAAGTAGAACTTTTTGGTATAAACTCAACTCGTCGTGTTTGGAGGAAGAAGGACACTGGACCACTGCTACACTATGGTCAAGGACGGCTACAAGGCACAATCCCGCCCCCCGTTTGGCAAATCTGATCACGCCGCCATCTTCCTCATGCCAAAATACAAACAAAGGCTGAAACAGGAAGTTCCGGTTCAGAGGAAGGTCGCGCGCTGGACGGATCAATCGGTGGCCGCGTTACAGGACGCACTCGATGACGCAGACTGGGGCATGTTCAGAAACAGCTCCGACGATGACGTCAACGTGTTTACGGAAGCGGTTGTGGGATTCATCGGGAAACTAGCGGATGATACCGTGGAGACAAAGACTATCACAACGTTTCCCAACCAGAAGCCGTGGGTGGATAAAACCATCCGCGACGCTCTGAGATCCCGCACTGCTGCCTACAACACGGGACTCATGACGGGGGACATGGACCCGTACAAAGCCGCGTCATATAACGTGCGGAGGGCGGTGAAAGAGGCGAAGCAGCGCTACGGGAGGAAACTAGAGTCACAACTCCAACAGAGTGACTCTAGGAGCCTGTGGCGGGGACTAAGGACAATAACGGACTATAAAGCACCAACAACCGGTATGACGAACGCGGCCGTGACTCTGGCAGACGAGCTGAACACTTTCTATGCTCGCTTCGAGGCTGCAGCTAAGGTCTCCAACGATGCTAGTGTTAGCGGCGCTAACGGCTGCAGACAGGAAGATACTGCCAGCACCGGAAACGTGCTCGTCATCTCCGAGCATGAAGTAAGGAGAGCCTTCAAGAGAGTGAACACCAGGAAAGCAGCAGGACCAGACGGCATCCCAGGTCGTATCCTAAGAGACTGCGCATACCAGCTAGCTCCTGTGTTCACTGAGATATTCAACATCTCTTTAGTCGGTGATCCCCACATGCTTCAAAGAGTCCATCATTGTTCCTGTCCCGAAGAAACCCCACCCTGCTTCTCTCAATGACTATCGCCCTGTAGCCCTCACCTCAGTAGTGATGAAGTGCTTTGAACGCCTGGTCAGAGACTTCATCATTTCTTCACTACCAGACACACTGGACCCACTACAGTTCGCTTACCGTCCAAATCGTTCCACAGACGATGCCATCTCTCATTTCCTCCACACATCACTCACTCACTTGGACACTAGAAGGGGGAATTATGTTAAAATGCTCTTCATAGACTACAGCTCTGCATTTAACACCATAATTCCCTCCACACTCACCACCAAGCTGGAGCATCTGGGACTCAGCTCATCTATGTGTCAGTGGATCTCCAACTTCCTAACTGGCAGACCACAGGCAGTAAGGATGGGCGGACATGTCTCAGCCTCCACCACTCTCAGCACTGGAGCCCCCCAGGGGTGTGTTCTGAGCCCCCTGCTGTACTCTTTGTACACATATGACTGTGTGGCCACTACCAGCTCCACCACCATCATCAAGTTTGCTGACGACACCGTCGTGGTGGGCCTGATCTCTGATAACAACGAGACGGCCTACCTGAAGGAGATTAGGAATCTGGAGAACTGGTGCCAGAGGAACAACCTCCTTCTAAACGTCAGTAAGACAAAGGAGCTGATAGTGGACTTCAGCACTAAGCAGGAGAGGAACTACCAGACCCCCGTCATCAACGAGTGCCCAGTGGAGAGAGTGGACAGCTTCAAATACCTCGAAGTTCACACCACGCAGGACCTGTCATGGTCCTGTCACATCAACACTGTGGTGAAAAAGGCCCGACAGCGTCTCTACCACCTCAGACGCTTGAGAGACTTCCAACTGCCCTCCAAGGTGCTCAGGAACTTTTACTCGTGCACCATAGAGAGCATCCTGGCGGGAAACATCTTAACCTGGTTCGGGAACAGCACCATGCAGGACAGACGAGCTCTACAGAGGGTTGTGCGGTCAGCTGAGCGCACCATACGCTCCGAGCTCCCTGACCTGCACTCAATCTACAGCAGGCGGTGCTGGACCAAGGCCAGGAAGATCGTGAAGGACCTCAGCCATCCCAACAACAGACTGTTCTCTCTGTTGAGGTCAGGAAAGCGATTCCGCTCCCTGAAGACCAACACAGAGAGACTGAGGAGGAGCTTCTTCCTGCAGGCGATACGGTCTCTCAATCACACCACCACACAGTACTGACCCACACATACAGTTCTTACACACACACTGGACTTTCTGGACTTTGGTTTTGCACAACACTGGTCACTATATTCTTCATTTCCGGTTAATACTTGTACAGCTGCTGTTATTGTGTATATATTTACTTATATTTAGATTTCTTCATACATTCTTATATAGTTCTATATTGTGTATTTTGTTGTACAGTTATTTTATTTTCAACTTTAATTTATATATTTTATCTTATTCTTCCCAGTTAAATTTACCCTTCATTCTAATTTGTGTTGTACAGTTATTTCATTTTTAACCTTAATTTATATTTTATTCCTTCCTAGTTAAATTTACCCTTTTTAATTTTTCATATTTATTTCCTATCTTATTCATAGCCTTTTCCTTTTTTGTTTTCTTTAGGTCACGAGCAGTTGTCCAAGCATTTCACTACATATCGTACTGTGTATGACTGTGTACGTGACAAATAAAATTTGAATTTGAATTTGAATTTGAGTTGCATCCCAAGAACACCATACCTACTGTGAAGCATGGGGGTGGAAACATCATGCTATGGGGCTGTTTTTCTGCCAAGGGGACAGGACGACTGATCCGTGTTAAGGACAGAATGAATGGGGCCATGTATCGTGAGATTTTGAGCCAAAACCTCCTTCCATCAGTGAGAACTTTGAAGATGAAACGAGGCTGGGTCTTCCAACATGACAATGATCCAAAACACACCGCCCGGGCAACAAAGGAGTGGCTCCGTAAGAAGCATTTGAAAGTCCTGGAGTGGCCTAGCCAGTCTCCAGACCTCAACCCCACAGAAAATCTGTGGCGGGAGTTGAAAGTCCGTGTTGCTCGGCGACAGCCCCAAAACATCACTGCTCTCGAGAAGATCTGCATGGAGGAATGGGCCAAAATACCAGCTACTGTGTGTGCAAACCTGGTAAAGACCTATAGTAAACGTTTGACCTCTGTTATTGCCAACAAAGGTTATGTTACAAAGTATTGAGTTGTATTTTTGTTATTGACCAAATACTTATTTTCCACCCTGATTTACGGATAAATTCTTTACAAATCCTACCATGTGGATTCATGGATTTTTTTTTCACATTCTGTCTCTCACAGTTGAAGTGTACCTCTGGTGCAAATTACTGACCTCTGTCATCATTTTAGGTGGGGGAACTTGCACAATCGGTGGCTGACTAAATACTTTTTTGCCCCACTGTACCTGGGAATCCCACAGGCAAATGGGAACCATAAAGAGGCTGCTAGAAAAACTGAACCCAACAAATACCTGCAGGGTCAGGGAAGTCCTGAGGTGTCAACTGAATGGGAGAACCGCATTCGGGCTATCAACAACTACGACCTGCTTGTGATCACATACCCTTCTGCAATAATAAGCTGGTCAAAGGAGGTAGAGGACACTGACATCAAGACAAGGAAGCTCCTGACCATGCATAGAGAGTTTCACCCCAAGTCCAGCACCCTGAGACTGTACACTAAGTGGAAGAAAGGAGGCCGGGGACTACTGAGTGTCAGTACCACAGTATAGGATGAGACAACAAACATTCATGAGTACATCAGAAAAATGGCCAGGACCAACTGCATGCTCAGTGAATACCTCAGGCAGCAGAAACCCAAGAAAGAGGAGGAACCATCATGGAAGGACAGATGCCTTCACGGTATGTGCCACCAGCAGATAGAGGAAGTGGCTGACATCCATAAATCCTACCAGTGGCTGGACAAAGCTGGACTGACAGATAACACAGAGGCACTAATCATGGCACCACAGAAACCAGCTCTGAGCACAAGATCCGTAGAGGCTGGGGTCTATCACACCGGGCAAGACCCCAGGTGCAGGCTGTGTAAAGATACCCCTTAGACAATCTAGCACATAACAGCAGGGTGCAAGATGCTAGCAGGCAGGGCATACATAGAACGCTATAACCAAGTGGCCGGCATAGTATATAGAAACATCTGTGCCGAATATGGCTTGGAAGTCCCGAGGTCAAAATGGGTGGTTGAGAATGACCTAGCTAAGATCCTGGGGACTTCCACAGACAGACAAAATGGCGATGGCTAACCAAACAGACATAGTAGTAGTGGAGAAGCAGAGGAAAATGGCCGTAGTGATAGATTAGGGGGGTCAGCAACCTTTAAGACCCAAAGAGCCATTTGGGAAAACACTGGGAGCCACAAATACGTTTTGAGATCTAAAATGAAGATAACACTGTATATACTGTTTTTTTACCTTTATGCTTTGTGTGAACAACTAAGGTGTGTTACTTATGAAATCCATGAAGTGCTACAGAGAAAATTACATTTTATTTATGTAATTAACACATTTTGAACTCTTAAAGAAATATAACAAAAGGAAAGACGCTGAACTAAAATGATCCAGCAAACAAAAACTGTTGTGAGAAAGAAAGTCTCGATAAATGCACGGCGTTTCGGCGGGTATACCGGCTTCCGCGAGTGTGATGCTTATTTTGAGTGATGAAAAAATAATAAAATATAATTTTATTATTATATTTCAATATCACAATAATCTTCCAATTTAGAACTACAAGGTAAAAAAGAACTAACATAAATAAAATACACTTCAGCTGAATACTTCTAATTTATTTTCCCAAACCACGAGGAGCCGCACTATAACGACTAAAGAGCCGCATGCCGACCCCTGTGATAGATGTAGCGAAACCGAATGACAGCAACATCAGGAAAAAGGAAGTTGGAGAAGTTCCAATGACTCAGAGAAGAGCTTGAGAAGATATGGAGGGTGAAGGTAACAGTGGTCCCAGTGATAATCGGAGCACTCGGTGCAGTGACTCCCATGTTAGGTGAGTGGCTCCAGCAGATCCCAGGAACAACATCCGAGATCTGTCCAGAGCAGCTCAGTCCTAAGAACAGCAAAGACACTGTGCAGCACCCTAAAGCTCCCAGGCCTCTTGCAGAGGACCTGAGCTTGAAGGATAAAGACCATCCACAGGGGGGAGAGGTGAATTTTATACATATGCATGTATACTCCAAGATGAGGATACACGCATCCTGGACAGAGAGGAACAGTAATTTGAGCAAGGAGTCAAGGAGGCCATTTACGTGAAGTGGGGAAAGACTATCTCTGAATTGAGGACGTTACATCTTTTACTATATTGCAATGCTGAGATTGCAGCCATTCCCCAACTCTCTGTGAATGGTACTCACGGCATGTCATGATCAGTGGTTGTTGATTAATAATCATGACAATGTGCATATTAATAATCAAGAAACTGACCTCACAGCCCATCGTTCGTCAGTGGTGCTAGTTTCAGTAATCATACAAATGTACTCTCTATAAGGTTGGGGAAACTTGCATTCAGCTAAAACCGAAGAAGTCGCTTGGATAAGTAAGGAAACACTGAAAATACTATGTCCAGATTAACAGAATCAACTCTTCTGAAAGTTAGCTAAAGTGTACTCTTGAGTAAGGACAGTATTTTATCCTGCGATGTTGTGGAAGAAGAGATGAATTGTCAATCTCCAGTAATGCCCCAAAGTTTCGATAGTGGCACCACTGCCATTTTTTTAATTTATTTACCTTACCTAAGGCTGAGGCTTATAGAGTTCTGTGCATTGTTCCTCTTCAATAAATGCCCAAATGTCAACAGAAGAAATGATTTTCTGAAACAGGGTGATACATCAGTATTTATGAATTCCTGTTCATATTTGAGATTTCTGTCTCGTCACTTTTCCCAAGTAAGCTCACAATACTTTTACACATCTTTCTTCTTCAATATAGTAAATATTTATGCTCAGTAGATGACTTTGAGTGGATGCGAATGAAGGCTAAGGTGATCCTTATAGGATAATAGCTTTTTGACCCTTTTACACTTCTGGCACACTTGCTGTTGGGGCTGTCTATGTTATGAGTTTTGGGGTTTTTGGTTCTTTCTAGAGTTTTATTTATTTGAAAGAGGATTATGTATTGTTGGAATTGAGCTGTCAGCCATTTCCTAATGTTTATATATCTATGTTTATTTTTTCCCTACACCTGGTAAAATTTCCTTTGATATTGTTATTTCAAGTCTATAGTTTTGAGTTTCTGTTTTTTATATCCTTAGGTTAATCCAGCTGTGTGCTCCTATTCTGTTCCTTCAGCCTTTTCTATGTTTGTCTTTTATCTCTGTCAAGATTACCCACACTTTGGAACCAACCCACCTTTAGAAGATTCATCCTCAATCGGTTGCTTGAAGGCAGTGATGTCACTGAAAGTGCAGAGAAACAGGACAACTTTGTCCTGCTCATTTCTGATTGGGGCAATCTTCATGAAAAACCAAACTGGCATCCCTGCGGAACAGAACAGGAAGTAAAGCACTGTTTCTCACAACAACAATCTGTCAACAAGGAAAATATAATAATGCAAAATTAAAATAAAATTTAATAAAGAATAACAAGTAGACAACAATTTATTTGTGATTTGTACTGTTTCACTGTAGTACTACATTTCCTCTGGGCATTGGCATGTTGACATGATGGTGTCAAAAATTCAAGTAACCATCGGTGGGACCACTCCATTTTAAATATCCAATTAAAAAATTTATTATACAAAAAGGTTCTTTTAAACAATATAATTCTGATATCGACACCATCTGATAATATTGTGTGTACGCGGTCTACAACCTAAATGTTTTTTGTTCACACTCTCTGAAGTTCAGTGAGTGATCACATGCACCGTAACCCACTGCTATATCGGTAAATCAACAACTTTATGCCTAAAGCTGTATATACACCTGCTAGTCACTTGCAATGTAATGTATTTACTACCACGTCATATGCATACAAAGGTCTGCTAATCCTTTTTGTCTATACAATATAATTTGTTACAGCATCTGGATATCACTACATTATTTAACTGCTCCCCAGCCTGCCCTAATTTACAGTCCAGTGGAAGACTCCAAATTGCTGTTAGGTTACAATAATACTAACAGAACACTACAGGGCTTAATACTGAAGCTTGTTTACCTGTTAGGGACAAGTGAATTTTTCAGTGGATAAGTAGAATAGAAATTTCTTTTCATTATCAAATACTAATACTGCAGATTTTCATATTATTAGCTAATCACTAGTTTAAATTTACTCATCATCCACATAGAAATTCTCCAATTGTCATTTTACTACAAGAGTTTGTGTATAGATATTAAAGTTTATTCATTCATATACCGCAAAATCACAACAATTGCCTCAAGACCCCCATAATAAATATATAAAATGTAAGGAAATTTGTGTTTGGCAGAGCTGAAATGGGACAAAAAAAAAGCCCTGGCATTTCTAGTTCAGACGGCAATATACAGTGGGGCAAAAAAGTATTTAGTCAGCCACCGATTGTGCAAGTTCCCCCACTTAAAATGATGACAGAGGTCAGTAATTTGCACCAGAGGTACACTTCAACTGTGAGAGACAGAATGTGAAAAAAAAATCCATGAATCCACATGGTAGGATTTGTAAAGAATTTATTCGTAAATTAGGGTGGAAAATAAGTATTTGGTCACCTCAAACATGGAAAATCTCTGGCTCTCACAGACCTGTAACGTCTTCTGTAAGAAGCTTTTCTGTCCCCCACTCGTTACCTGTATGAATGGCACCTGTTTGAACTCATCATCTGTATAAAAGACACCTGTCCACAGCCTCAAATAGTCAGACTCCAAACTCCGCCATGGCCAAGACCAAAGAGCTTTCGAAGGACACCAGGAAAAGTATTGTAGACCTGCACCAGACTGGGAAGAGTGAATCTACAATAGGCAAGCAGCTTGGTGTGAAAAAATCAACTGTTGGAGCAATCATCAGAAAATGGAAGACATACAAGACCACTGATAATCTCCCTCGATCTGGGGCTCCACGCAAGATCTCATCCCGTGGGGTCAAAATGATCATGAGAACGGTGAGCAAAGATCCCAGAACCACACGGGGGGACCTGGTGAATGACCTGCAGAGAGCTGGGACCAAAGTAACAAAGGTCACCATCAGTAACACACTACAACGGCAGGGAATCAAATCCCGCAGTGCCAGACGTGTTCCGCTGCTGAAGCCAGTGCATGTCCAGGCCCGTCTGAAGTTTGCCAGAGAGCACATGGATGATACAGCAGAGGATTGGGAGAATGTCATGTGGTCAGATGAAACCAAAGTAGAACTTTTTGGTATAAACTCAACTCGTCGTGTTTGGAGGAAGAAGAATACTGAGTTGCATCCCAAGAACACCATACCTACTGTGAAGCATGGGGGTGGAAACATCATGCTATGGGGCTGTTTTTCTGCCAAGGGGACAGGACGACTGATCCGTGTTAAGGACAGAATGAATGGGGCCATGTATCGTGAGATTTTGAGCCAAAACCTCCTTCCATCAGTGAGAACTTTGAAGATGAAACGAGGCTGGGTCTTCCAACATGACAATGATCCAAAACACACCGCCCGGGCAACAAAGGAGTGGCTCCGTAAGAAGCATTTGAAAGTCCTGGAGTGGCCTAGCCAGTCTCCAGACCTCAACCCCATAGAAAATCTGTGGCGGGAGTTGAAAGTCCGTGTTGCTCGGCGACAGCCCCAAAACATCACTGCTCTCGAGAAGATCTGCATGGAGGAATGGGCCAAAATACCAGCTACTGTGTGTGCAAACCTGGTAAAGACCTATAGTAAACGTTTGACCTCTGTTATTGCCAACAAAGGTTATGTTACAAAGTATTGAGTTGTATTTTTGTTATTGACCAAATACTTATTTTCCACCCTGATTTACGAATAAATTCTTTACAAATCCTACCATGTGGATTCATGGATTTTTTTTTTCACATTCTGTCTCTCACAGTTGAAGTGTACCTCTGGTGCAAATTACTGACCTCTGTCATCATTTTAGGTGGGGGAACTTGCACAATCGGTGGCTGACTAAATACTTTTTTGCCCCACTGTATGTAATGTATATATGTATATATTTCATCTTGTTTGATTGATTGAAACAAGTTGGTAATCTGTGATACTCTCCCTTTTCTTACCACATTAATTTCACTTTCTCCATCTCTTCTTCACTTCTCCACAGTTGGTACTAGCAGGGGTGCCTCCAGAATTTTTTCATAGGGGTACATACAAATATTGGGGGGTAGCACCAAAAACAGAATTTCATGGGTTTTTTTTATGTTGTTGTCAAATATAAGTTACTTGAAAAATTTGGCAATAGAAAAAAAGAATATGTATAGAGTTAATTTCCTGCTATTAAAGTTGATATCATTGAAAATAGGTACATATGAAAACCAAATAAGATTTTGAAATCCATAATATTCTGTTTTAATTGATCGATTGATTGATTGAAGCAGAAGCTGCTTCTATAAGTGGGAGGGATCTAGCAGAGGTGGCGGATAAACCTAACCTTGGTGTCTATTGTCTTATGTAGTCTGAGAGTTGACTGAATGTAGAGTGGGCATTGTTTGTCCTCTGCGGTGGGGACAGGTGGGCCGCCCTGTGCTCTATGGGGCTTGGTGGTGCTGCTGCTGTGGGCCCTGGTCTGGATTGGTCCAGGCCCCCTGCCCTTGGTAGATTTCGGGGAACAGGGATGCCCATGGGGGTCAGCAGGGGAGCTGGCTCCAAGAATAGGGTACTTTGCCCCCACTGCCAATCCTTTCCGCCCCATCCGCAATTGCATCTCTCCTCCCGCTCCTTCACACCACCACACATGCAGGGCCTTGAGGTACAGGTGCGTCACTGAGGTGCAGGGGAGGCATATGTCCTTTTTCCTCTCCAGGCCACCTGTGCCTCAATTTTATTCCACCACTTAGAGGCTCACATTACTTCCACTCTCATGACGCATACATATTGGGCCTTGGGGATGGGCGTCCAAAAGACGGTCTATTTATTTTGCTTCACCTCTGGTGCTGGTGCTCTCAATTTTAAATACATGTAGACATTGAGGGTTCTTGGGAGGGGCTGTGCTGACACCAGCTGCTGAGTATATGTGAAATGGGGGTGGGAATGTATGTTTGTTTGTATCTGAGTGTGTGCCTGTTTGTCTATGTGTAGAGTGGGGTCTTAGACTCCACCTCTCTCGGAACATCTCAAATAACTAATAAACTAATAAACTATGACAGTCAAATTGACCACTATAGCAATCTGATGGGCTTTTTTCTTGGCCTTCAGACAATAATGCTGATTGAAACAGTGCTGGATAGAACAGGCAAAAAAACAAAACAAAAAGAAAAATGATAAATGAATTCTCACAAAAAAGAAGAAAAATGTTGAGGAAAGACAAATAAGTGTTAGATCTTGTAAGGGTGTGGACTGTTGCCTGTCTCTATGTTGGACCTGAGATGCACCAGTGATCTGTATTGGCATCTGCTTTTCTGCAGCCCTATTACATTAATACCAGGATAGAACAGGATGGCTTGGTGCTAGCAGCAGCAGCTTCTGTGACTGTGGGGCCTGTTTTTTTTTTTTGTTTGCCACTTCTTCCACACTAAACTTTTTCTACAAGAAACGTGAGACAACAGCGAAGGTAGGGGAGGCGCCGGTCATATTGAGAGATTTAATTGGGAAATCCACTGTCAGTAATGAAAATGAACCAACGAGCTGCTATCAGTGCTTGTACGGTTGCTACGCAGCAGCCCTTCAGGCTGGCACATCGGCCCAAAAGTGCGATGGCCCACCGGGAAAATGCCAGGTATGCTAGACCAGCCCTGGTGTTTGGTCAGTTATCTTTGTTGTAACCATCCTTCTTCTTATATTGTTGGAAAGCCTGTTTATTTCCCCCTACATTGTGCCACATTTGTAAGGAAAACACATATGAAAATGGAAAATGCACAGTTGCCAAACCTTCTCTGCCAATGCCGAGCAGCTGATTCTACTGTATACTGTTACACTAGGTGTTGACAATTAGGTAGCTGATTGGTGCATGATACACAGCAACTGTAAGCATGGTCCCTACTACAGTGGTCAGTTGAATTCATTTCAATTCAGTTTTATTTATATATTATTACTTTTGCTGCAGCATTTTCGATCAACTGAAGGCTTTTTGGGGAGTTTTCAAGACAACCTGACAATAATGAATTATTGTCCAGCCTGGAAGAAATAAATGCATAAAGTAGTCTTCTCATACAAAATATTTCTAATTTTAGACATATTGTGCAATCAAAAGAAAACAGTTTAATACAGTATGCACACTGAAGAACATACTGTGGTCAAAAAAGATTCATTTAAAAATGATTCTTCACTGTTACTGGAGGCCAAGGTAATGCCATTCAGAGTAAGTATCTGGTTAGAAACCATGTTTCAAATTTTTTAGGGCAGAGCACAATAACCTCAGTTTTATCTGAATCCAGGTCATCCAGGTCTTTATGTTTTAAATACATTCCTATAGTCTAGCTAATTGGTGTGTGTGGTGTCTGTCTTCATGGATAAAGCTGGGTATCATCTACCTAGCAATGAAAACATATGCTATGTTCTCTAATGATACTGCCTAATGGAATCATGTGTAATGTAAAGAGAAGTGGTCTTAGCACTGAACCCTGAAGTGGAGTGGAGAGGATGGAAAAACGGACCTGCAGTCCAGATCTCAGTGCTATTGAACACTTATGGGATTGCCTTGGGTGTGCTGCTTGTGCCAGATTGGCCAATACACTGGGATGCCATCCCACAGCAAGCTGGCCAGCATGAGCAGTAGTGGTTTTTGATACGGGCGACACAGGCGGTTGCCCGGGGCGGCATCGTGGTGGGGGGCGGCATCACAGGCATCAGGAAAAAAAAAAATTGCTCGTACTCATGCTGCCCTGACATCATGCCAGCGCATATTGGGAATGGCATAGGCACCGACCGGTTTTCTATCGCCCATTTGCTGGGAGTAAGGGCGCCCTCCATTTGCGAGGTGCGCCTGCTGCTTGCGGCACAGGGAGGAGAGGGCGGGGGGGTGGTGTATTCTCCGGCTGGCTGGAGCAGCATCTAATAACCAGCTCGCAAAATAACACAAAATAAAAACAAACCAACAAACACGAAAACACCAGACATCATGATACAGACTTACAATTTGCACCGATGTTTTTTCGAAATTCTATAAGCGAAAAGTGAGCGCGAGAGCCCTCGGTGCGCCTGCTCGCTGCTGAAGTCAAAGTAAACTTTATTGTCATCTCCGCTACATACAGTCCAGTATATAGAGAGACGAGACGACGAGGCTCCTGTTACAGCAGTGCAAGTAAACAAACAATAAGAAGAAGAAGAGTAAGAAAATAAATACACACTTTAGGACTCGGGGTAAAGGGATCAATAACAATTTATAATTTATAGTTTGATGATTTAAAGTCTCACACACAACCCGTCAAAAGGGGACGGGGCCCTGCTGCTTCCAAATAGAGCACATTTCATTCATAATGTTGTAAATCCAAATCCATTATGTATTCATGATTTGAATCCTGGAATCCCAGAAATAAACCCTAGACAAAGTGAATCTGTGAACTAAGGTGAAGGTTATGTTGTGGTGATCCTCAGGTTGGGGGATGGGTGTTCATACTGGAGTGCAAAATTAAAACCAATGGGAGATGGACAAGAAAAGTTCAAAGCCATCAGGTCCTCAGTTTAGAAAAAAGAGAAAAGAAGAGGAGGAGAAACGAGCAAAAGATACAGGTAAGCAGATGTGTCATTGGATTATGTCATGTATCCTGAAACAATCAGAATCTTTATTAATCCCTAAGGACACTATATGGGTTACAGTTGTTCCAAGAAGAAATGGTAAAAATAGTAACAGTAACAGACTAAACTCCAAACAATACATTATGTTACAGATTTTAATATTAATTAGTCAGTGTCAGTTGTTGATTTGTCCTGTTCTCATTGTATGACAAATTATGATGGCTGTTTGCTAATCATTTGCATACTATGCTACTATGCATACTCTCTCTCTCTTCATATGTGTGTGTGTGTGTGTGTGTGTGTGTGTGTGTGCAATCCAGTACAATTCACCAATTCGGTACAATGGTACAATCCTTAACATGTTTTGTGTGTGTGTGTGTGTGTGTGTGTGGGGGGGGGCAGAGGTTAGTGCTCGCCCAGGGCGCCAAACAGGCTAGGACCGCCACTGAGCATGAGTGAGGATGAATAAACTGTTAAACTCTTAATATGTCTTGTTTCTTTAGACTAATCATCCAACCACCAAAAAGGAGTCAATTGGAAAATAACCTGTTTGGCATTGGCAGAGATGATATGCCAAGGTTTTCATTGATACAACCCACATACTCAACTCTGCTGCTCAACAAACCAATTAAATTTCCTTATAAATGTTACACCATTTAGAGGAAATGTGTTTTCCAATGGTATAAAATCTACTGCCAAGAAGCACTGTTACAACAAAGAAATATTCAATAATGGCAAGTGCCTAAAAATGGAATGTTAAATGCTGCATCCCATGGAAAGACCAATTTCAAGCTTTGAATTTGAAAAGTAAACGTATGCGATCTGCAGCTATACATAGCTCAGTGGCATTAGCTTGATATCTTCTATTCTAATTATGTTATTTGCTCCCAAATAGAGAGATTTAAATTTCACCGATAACTTTCTATCCAGGCAGAAAAAAAAGAACAATATTTTTTTCACTGATCCTTTACACAAAACAACCCCTAACTATACAACTTGTCACCAACAGAGAAAAAGATAACATGGGAGCCAAGAAAGCCCAGTTTTTTTGTTGATATGCAGCCTCCAGCAGCCTTGACCTATTGCAGCATACCTAAACAAGTGTTCTGGGTCACCTGATCCAACCATAAATTTTATCAAAAAGGAAAGTTGTTTAGTATAATCTTACAACTTAGAAGAATCAATACCATTTTAAAACCAAAGTCTTGTTAAATACTAAGTTATTTTGTATGATGTGTGAAGTTTGCTTTAGGTGGTGTTATGCTTATAAAAATATATAAAAACACAGAAATAAAAAATAAAGGAACCTTCACCTTCTGAATTCTTTATCAAATACATTTTTTTTTTTTACTGGCAAAAGTTGTTTGCAAATGTAATAGGCTAGGTCAGGGGTCAGCAACCCGCGGCTCTTTAGTCTTTATTTTGCGGCTCCGGGTGGTTTGGGAAAATAAATTAGAAGTATTTAGCTGAAGTGTATTTTATTTGTGTTTAGTTCTTTTTTTAACTTGTAGTTCTAAATTGGAAGATTATTGTGATTTTGAAATATAAAAATAAAATTATATCTTATTATTTTTTCATCGCTCAAAATAAGCGTCACACTCGCGGAAGCCGGTGTACCCGCCGAAACGCTGTGCGTTTATCGAGACTTTCAACCCCAGGTAGGCCAATCGTGGATCTTCGGATCCACATTATGTCGGCAGCTGTTCTCCACCGTGAACTACGTTAAAAACAAACACCGCTCACGCCTCACAGACGACAGCTTACATCTGCGTAAAGATGAAAGCCCCGATTTGCAGACGCTGTGCGCAGAGGTTCGGGACCATAAGTCTTATTGTAAACATATCACGGCAGACCTGACGATGTTTGCATGATCATGCTTTTCAGCATCTCTTTATTGACCACTTTTCACACACGGTTGCTGACGCATACAGCCAGCTGTAGCTTTTCAACAGCAGAGAGGGCACAGACTTTAAGGCAGTGAGGCGCGATTGCGGGTCCCGCTCAGGTGCGTCTGCCTCCCCTGCAGCGGCGCTGCAGACCACGCCCCGCCACACACATTAACCAGGTAAAATACATATTTAGGCAGAATTTTGCAAATATCAAATTTTTTTTTGCAGCATAGTGCTTTTTTTTCAAATTATTTTTTAAAAGTCAGGTCAAGGCTCCAAAAGCCCAAAGGCGATATAAGGGTGGCGGCTCACAACAGCTTTTGTTTGCTGGATCATTTTAGTTCAGCTGGGTGTCTTTCCTTTTGTTATATTTCTTTAAGAGTTCAAAATGTGTTATTTACATGAATAAAATGTCATTTTCTCTGTAGCACTTCATGGATTTCATAAGCAACACAACTTAGTTGCTCTGTGGATTCTTTTAAAAAGCAGTTAAAAAATATTCTGTTCAAACAAGCCTTTTGTTGATCTACGTATTTTATATTCTTTACATTATTTACATTTGATCTTTTACATTGTGTATAATGTCTATTGATTGTATTGTTTATTTTAATATTTGTGTACAGCGCTTTGTGACTGCCTGTCTGTGAAAAGCGCTTAATAAATAAACTTTACTTACTTTAGTTGTTCACATAAAGCATAAAGGTAAAAAAAACAATATACAGTGTTATCTTCATTTTAGATGTCAAAAAGTATTTGCGGCTCCCAGTGTTTTCTTTTGCGTGGAAACCAGGTCCAAATGGCTCTTTGGGTGTTAAAGGTTGCTGACCCCTGGCTAGGTAATTAAAAGGCTTTGAGCTTTTAGCATGGTGTGTCCCAGATTAGCATATATACAATTTCTAGATTTCTTGAGATTCTTAGGTATCTGGGTTTTTGAGGAAGCAGTTCATACAAACATTTTTGGATGCAGCTTACACGGTCATATCCAGTACTATTAAATACTCACGGTTTTTCTTGTACATCAGAATCTCAAAAGAGTTCATCTCGTAGTTCTCAAAGGTCTGTCGAACCTTCTCACTCATTTCCTTGTCTGTCAGCTCTCCATACATGAAGCTGCAGAGGAAAACCAAGTATTTGCATTGATACAGTACACATTTACTTGAGACAATCAGTCCTCAATAATCCATGCGGTGGTATCCATGTGTGTTGTGGTACCTGCAGGTGCTGCTCTTTTGCATGACCTCAGCACGATGGTAGCCAGAGAGTTTACAGAAGCCATCATTGCTATAGACGATAGGCCACTCCACGATCTGAGCGTTTCCCAGCACAAAATTGGTATCTGACCACAGAAACCAATAAGTGATAGTCTGCCCTACTTCGCAACATCACATGACTGAAAAATTATATGAATCCAGCATACACAATATTTCTCCACATTTCACGAGGGCTACAACAACTAGTTTAAAAAATGCCCATTGCAGCCTTCCAGAGTCCACATTATTCTGATAAAATATTTTGGTTGTTCAATAGCACCAAACCCAATAGAGAAGCTAAGTTAAGCTAACTATTACGTAAGTAATTATTGCTAATCAATTAAGTGGTAAATTAAACTAATAAATAATTGCCTCACTTTTACACCTGTAAAATCAGTGTTAAACTAATTATGATGATTCTTTTTATTTAATAACCAACTGGCCTACACTTAATACCTGTGCTATTAAAAGACAGTCATTTTTCAATTCAGTTCAATTCAGGTTAATTTATAAAGTGCCAAATCACAACAGTGTCCTCCACGTGCGTTTTATTGTAAGGTTGGGACCCTCCAATAACAGAGGGGAAACCTCTAATAGTGGATGGGAATTAATAAGAATTTATCAATTCCAATACCATTATTATTGATATGGATAAGTGATATTACTTATTGATTCTCTTACTGATTTGTTTGTTACCTGTTGAAGTTCAGGGTCTAGTTGCTGGACCAGGGATGGGATTGACTCAGCTTTAACATCAATCTAGGTTTTTAGCTAGCTTAGTGTTAGCATGTTGTCTGTGCAGGTACTTGCAAAGAGCCGAATTTGTGTTGGCAGCAAAATGTGTTTGTCCTGGATGGAGGTTCCACTTACTCTTGTATTTTTGTCCTTTTGTGAATTAAAAATAAAAGTAATGTCTATATCCACCTTTAAGAATGTGCCAAAATCAGCTGATTATAGTACAAGTGCAAGTGGAATCAATGAGCAGGCACACAGACTAACAGTTCAAAGGAATTGAACTCCTGGGAACTGGTTCTTGATTCCCATCCCACCCCCAACAATCAGATGTTCTATGAGGAAATAAGGCGACGGCAGAAAAGAAAAACTCTTTTTTTTCTGCCCCACATTCTACTTTTACCTCAGGAACCAGAGACTAAGAAAGTAATTAAGTAAGTAACATTTATTTATAAAGCACTTTTCACAGATAAAATATGGATGGTAAAATGGGGCCTGATTATTCAAGACCTTACATAAGGAGAAGGACGTTGAAATTTGATTCTGGATTTAACACGAAGGCAATGAAAAGAAGCTACTATGGGGAAAATACTGTCTTGCTTGTTACTTCCTCTAAGTACTCTAAGGAGCTTGGAAAGAAAAGCGTCTGGACTTCTTTAAGTTGCTTGAAGACGTTTCGCCTCTCATTGCTCTCAGGCGGTGGTTTACGACACTAATTGTCTGCCATCTATAATCCAGTTTTGAGATCCCTTCCCAGACGCCTTAACACCCACTCACATCCTGGGCCATCTGACCTCAGGAAATCACATGATAGGGTGGGGCTAGGTTTCACAATGAGCTCACCCGAAACCTTGGCTGATTGTGACCTACACCCATTTTCACACCTTGGCTCATGTGATTAGGTAGAGGATCATTATTGGGTCAATTGTCCCTCATGGTGGGTTACTTCCACAGATCTTAAATCTGGGACTCTCCACCATTTGACCATAGAACTGAAGAAGCTTCTCGGATGAGAGGTGAAACGTCTTCAAGCAACTTAAAAAAGTCCAGACGCTTTTCTTTCCAAGCTCCTTTGACTACGATGACCTGGATGACTGATAACCTTCACGGACATCTTCCTCTAAGTACTCTATTTTTCTTCTATTATTGTCTTAGGGTCTTTACAATATAAAAGTGCCTTGAAGTGACTGTTGTAAATTGACATCATATAAATATAATGAATGAAAACTCAAGTCATTAAAGTTGCTTATCTTTTCCAGCACGGTCATGGTCTTGGCACTGGATTTAGTGTGCTGCATTCCTTCTTGAGTCTTCATGAATGTCTTTTGTTAATATATAATTAGAGATGCAGTTACCCCCTTTTACTGAATAATGGCTGGTGTAATTCAAAGCATGTCTAGAGGAACTTCCTAGCATTTAAATTAGTGCCTGGTGATATGAAAAAAAAAATATCCATCCATCCATCCATCCATTTTGCAAGTATCTTTTCGATACCAATGCAGCACATTTACATTTCCTAGTATAAGCAACAATGGGACAAGTCTGGGCATTTCTGAGAGAGCACTAGCAGCAAAAAAGGGATTTACTTTAACAACCAGTACTTTGCAAAACATTCAAGAAAATTGTTTCTTGTGAAACTTGGAACCACAAACTGATTATTATTATTATTATAAATGTAGAGTAGGGTCAGTTTGAATTAAGGCAGCTGAGTAATTTTATTCAATTCAGTGAGGTGTGATGGTAATGTTAGCTTACAGCAAAGGTAAATGTAGAATGTTACTATACAGGCTGTGATTTAGTAAAATAATTATTCCCCCCGATTAGTGTGGCTTTAGTTAAAGCAAATACGCCCACAGAGAGCAGCGAGTAACAATTAGAAAATTTTCTTAGTTTTATAGTGTACATATTATTTATTGATGCAATTTGCACTTACGTACTTTTGCTGTTTTTAAGTGACTTCATTTGTACTTTTCTTTGTTTTTAGAAGTAGGGTGGACCCTGGATAACTGGTTTCTTTCTCCTGTTACAGGCCTACACAGGCCTGTGTTCTGTATTGCTTGATATGCATGTTTATTTTAATTTTCTTTAGTGAAGACACAGCTGCTTGCAGGGGGAGGGGGGCTAGGCACGTGTGGTGGAATTCCCTTTTGTGGATTGGAGTGTACATACCGGGAAACAAGTATAACGGGCCATTTAAGTTGCAGTGAGAGTGGCAGTGAGGATTTCAGAAAGATTGCACGGGTGAGTGATTGGTGGCACCCTTGGTCCCTCCTCCCTGTAGGTTGCCTTCAAGTGGCTAGTCTCCACCATTTTAGTTAACTATTTTCTTGAGCTGCTATTTTAACCAAGGGCAGCATCATGGCAGTGAACCTGGTCCTTTAAAGTAATGTTTATTAATAAAGTGTCTTAACGGTTTGGTACTGTCAGCCCTGCTATTTAGTTTGTTTTTATTCTCTGCAGCTCTAAATTGGTAGTTGTTTATCTAATAAACTTTGCTCTATGAAATTGATTTGCCTTACCCCTACTTGTTAATAAGGAGCCTATGTGCCTTTTGTAACTGTTACAACGTGTGAATATATACATATATATATATATATATATATATATATATATATATATATATATATATATATATATATATATATATATGTGTGTGTGTGTGTGTGTGTGTGTGTGTGTGTGTGTGTGTGTGTAGGGAAAGTGAGGGAGAGCGAGAGAGAGAGAGAGAGAGAGAGAGAGAGAGAGAGAGAGAGAGGAATAGCCATCACTGAAAGTAAAGAGCTACCATAATAAATTTAAACCATAATTACTTGTGGTTTCAGTACTACTTAGGTTTTTAGCAATTGCCCGTGTGTGTTTATGTGGCTATGCCTGAAGGCGAAATGAGCAACAAAATCACAAAACATTATATATAAGAAATATATTATCACCATTTGAAGCCAGGTGCAGAACAGATCAGAACCGGATCGTATCTTACCGTTGGACCGGCGGACGATGTTCTCTAGAAACGTGTTCTGAGGGGCCACGAGACCCCGCCGTCCTCTCGCCATCCTGCCGTCCTTCTGCAATGAGCAGAGCGAGCTGCTTCCTGCCGCTCACATATTACATATAAACACGAGCTTCGCACGCTGTATAGTATGTGCTTGTGCTCGCTCTCTCCCCACCTCAGCAGGCTCGCTATTGGCAGATTATTGCTGCACAAGCTTCGAGATGGGCCAGAGACTGGCTGTGATAGAGCGAGCTTCAAACATATGTGGGGAGAGAGGGTGGATGCCAGAGGAGTGAGAGAGGCGTATTGATGCTTTATACAGTGAGCATTACATTATCATCACGTCACTGATTGTAATTAAAAACACTGCAGACATAATATTTCGGTATTAAGAAAACGTACCACAGTAAGTAATTGCACCTGTAGTGAAAACAAATGTGTGGTTTTTTTTTTACTTTATGCTGAAAATGTAAAGTGGGGCCACCTAAACGGAACCAATGTGCTTCAAAGTGTTGCACCTGGGTTTCCCGAGGTGAGGGATTTCGCTCGCTTTTCCAAAGAGAAATAGTTTTCAAGTCTTCAGCCAGGTTCACCGTTTTTTCTAAGTGAAAAAACTTAGAAATACAGTGAAATCTCTCTCTCTCACACACACACACACACACACACACACACACACACACACACACACACACACACACACACACACACACACACGGACTACGTTTGTAAGCTATACCGCATTTCTACTGTACCGAGTTTGCGGCCATGTGATCGTAACTGGAAAAGGCACTATGATATTGTGATAGTGCGCATTTATTTTCGGCACGACAGCTGTGCCATTTGTCTGTTTGTCCCATTTTAATAAACCACAATTTCGGCTGTGATAGTTGCAAAGGCTGGGTCGACATGAGATTGAACTTTATGGATTAAGAATCAGATGATACCCAAGATCATATGTGTCTTACAATAGACGAGCGAATACTTGAATGCATAAGAACACATTCACATGAGATGCAACTTATCTGGAAAGTATGTTTAAAAGATGTTCAGTTTGTGAATTTATTTATTCATGTTGGTGTAACTGCAATTTACTGATCTTGTCAAAGGAGAAATAGAGTGAAATAAAATAGATTTATATTTAACACAAAATGAAGCCTACGTGTTATTAGTTCTACAGGTGTTGAGTACTAGTGGTACAGATTTGATAAAGAAGTTATCGATACAGAGGCTGTGCTGTAAATAAGAATGTTTCCATTTTGCCAATAACTGAATGCCTGTTTAATGGCGATTACTGTAAAAATCAATTTATTTCATTAAAAAAGGCCTAATAACTTTTTGACAGAAGGTTAGCAGGCTATGCTGCTTGTTTTTAGAATTTTTCTTATAGTGCAAGTATTTTGTGACTTTTTTTCCATCTTGTTCAAAAGTTATATTCAAAAGTTTTAGAGAAGAGCGCTCTCTCTTTCTCTCTCTCTTTCATCCCTCTCACCCTTCCTCCCCAGGGCTGACAGAGCTGTTGCCATGGTGAAGTGGGAGGAGTTGTCTGCTCTTATCTTGCAGGACAAGCCCAGTGCAGAAGATGAAACATGACCAAGGGATGGACAAAGACCATAAAGGGAGGGCCAAGTTTAAACCCTTGCCTTGGCCCAACTTTTTTAACCAATCACATTAATGCCTTTATTGTTCCATATTACAAAAATTCTGTTCAATAGGCAGTGGCATCCTTTCCAGTTTGTCTGATGCCAATAAATACTTAATAATCAATTGTGAAAACTTGAAAAATGTTTGGCAGTCCTTACTACTTTGCAGGCATTTGTGGTGCATAGCACTGGCATTACTGTACTGGTCAAGATATTGTCCACAATGCAGCTGTAGACACTGCTGAGGATTTTAGGCAACATACCAGACTACTTGGTATTACACGTCCTCACTGATGTAGATACCCAAGCAGCTTACCCTCTCCACTTCCAGCTCCCAGATGACCGGTGGCAGGTGGAATCTCCTCTTCTTCCACTATGATCTCTTTTGTCTTGGCTGTGTTGAGAGTGAGGTTGTTGTTCTCGCACATAGACATCAGACCTCCCTTCTGTAGGTTGTTTTGTATGTACTGTGTCCTATCAGGATGGTGTTGTCCACAAACTTTAAGAGGATGTTATCTTTGTGATAGGTAACACAGTTGTTGGTGAACAGAGTGTAGCGGATGGGACTGAAAATGCCTCTTTGTGGAGTGCCCATGTTTATAGTAATACCGGCTGAAGGTTTATTACCAACACTGACAGACTGAGGCTTCCCAGTCAAAGAGTCCAGGTGAGGTACAGGCCAAGTGTAGACAGTTTATGGGTGTGTTTGTGGGGAATGACCATGTTAATGGTGTTGGCATTGTTGTTAACAAAAGTGCTAATGTACCCAATCACGTACTTAACGTAATCCTGTATGTTGATGCACGACCAGTCATTTACAGTCCTCATAGAAGTTATTTACAGCATCTTCAATCAAGTAATTAATCACAGACTATATTTATAAATTGGGAAAAGTAACTCTGTGGGTGAATCAAATTTACACTTTTAAATCCATGCAGACACAGAATCTCCTCCTTGGCTCTCTCTCACTCACAAAAACACTTGGCCAGGGAAACATCCAGGCTTCTGCACAGAAGAGATGACGAATTAGCAATCTTCAGAGAAACAATAGAGAAGCAGCCTTAAAGGACAGAGACAATCACTAACACTTATAGTGCAGCGTTCAGGTGAAAACTGCTTTGCTCCCAGCCGATGAAGAACAGGTACTTTGTCATCAACTTACATGGCCCTGTGTTAGTTTTCACCCAGGGCTATGTAGGGTTAGGATTTTTCCCCCTTAATAATAAGCACCATTTGCAAAGTGAATTTCGTGTTTACTTGTGTTTTTTTCTCTCCAATATTAAAATTTTTTGATGATCTGAATCATTTAAGTGTGACGACCATATAAAAAAATAGAAAATCCTGAAGGGGCCAAACACTTTTTTCAAACCAAGTGATTAAATAAATCACAGGGAGTCTGAAGGCTTATATACCTGCAAGTATCTTCGTTATTACAGCTATTATGTGTTAGTGGATTCCTTTAGCTTACAGTGCAGTTTAAATGCTTCATTGTTGTGCGGGATCTTTCTCTACTGGTCGCAGAGAGTCCACGCAGAAGGGTAATTAATAAGCAAATTTTAAACAAGAATAACAGGATAACAGGTAATCATTAAGTGTTGTCAGTGGTAGGACATACAGTATACAGTCTGTAATAACCTGACATACGATATAAGAATAACCTGACATGAATTTATTTGAAATTATGACATTTACAATGTGATTTATTGGTAATATTTACAGTTTCCGGATATTCTGCATTCACCGTTGCGTTATCCTAATGCTGAATCTGCATTTTGTTGGCACTAAACCTCTTGACTGTTTTTTTTCTTCTTCAGTTTGTCTCGGCGGAGGAATCTCATTTCAACGGTACCGCAGCAGCAGGAGTCGCACTACCGCACCCAAAGGTGCGTAAAAAGACTTCCGCCGCCATGGTTAGGCCCCCAGCTACAGGTCTACGCAACTAAAATATCCCTCGGAGGAACAATTTGGATTAAAGATTTGCTAAAAACTAAGAAGAGATTGCTCGGTTGTTACACATAGCATATCGCAGCCGGAATTAACCGTGCAAGCACGGTGAGAGTCACGAGTAGGGTTACAGCGACACGGATAGAGCTGCGGCGACGGAATAAACAGCAGCAAAAGAAAAACGTCCAGCTCCTGCTGACATTTTATATCCCGACATAGAAGCTAAAATCGGTGAATCAGAGCGCAGAGATGCCGGGCATGATGGAAAAGGGCTCGGATTATTTAGGGAAGGGTCGCTCAAATGGCACCAAAAGTCCATCCACAGCCTCTAACGGACATTTTTCTGACGAAAGTGGCAGCGACGACGAACACGGTGATATAGCCTCGAACAGCTTCTTACCGCTCCCGATGTCCGTGTTTTGAATATGACTAGTTAAATTAAACTGTTTTCGTGGTTGTTGTTTGTGTTTTCCAGATGTAGGAATGCGTGTTGGAGCAGACTACCAGGCCACAATCCCCGATTTTGAGCCCGGTGAGTTTTTATTGTTTTCTACCTGAGTGGTGAGCCGTGGTAGCCTCGGTATGTGTACAGTATCAGACTGTACTGTACTACGCTCACTGCCAATACGTTAGTTTGCTAGTGGATTAAAACTGACTGCAGTAATAGTTAAGAGTCCGATTTTCAGTCGGCTTGCTGTGGTGTCAGCTTGTTTTAAAGTCAGCGTAAAGGCCGCGGAGGCAAACATGAACCGAAGTGACACAAACTTCACTGACAGCTATGACTGTCGTGTTTCTTCCAATTTATTAACAACATAAAATGTCAGGTGGAAAAGTACGACTGGAGTTTGATCATGATTACAGTTCGTTTTGAGTCATATAATTAACCATGATCGTTTTATTAAAAGAGTGCTGTGCAATTCTCGACTCACACCTCATTTCGTCATTTATTTAGCATTTAGATAATTTAATTACATATTGTGAAGGTAAAATAGATTTTAAAACCTGCTAAACAATGTCCTACAGCTAAATAATTAAATTATTGTATTAGAAGAGCATTACGGCAAGGTATTTTGGATAAGGTATGGTATTTGCTATGCTAAGAAAAAAAACGGAGTGCTTACTGTGAAAGATTGAACCGGCCTGAAACCCCTTCAACTGCTCTGCTCCAGATTTCACTCTTTATTTGCTCATTGTACTTCCCCACAGTCTGGACTCTCTGGTAAGTTCAGCTATGGTTCCCCCCCTGCTCTGTACAGCCAGCGACCCGAACGATTTTCCATGTGGTCTGACACAGCTCAATATTGCATCCATGACCCATTAAGCCTGCAATAATGAACATCAACTACATAGCTGTTAGTGGGGTAGAGGCCTTTCTCTTTGAAGCCATGTTGTGTTACGATAATTATTTGGAACAATAAGTGCCGTATTTGCTTCATTCAGCTGAAATACAGCTTAATTTTAAATTAATTTTAGTATTGATGTTTTCTTTTTCCTCCTTGGACAACCGTACTGAGGAGAACCATACTGAGACTATCATGTCCAACTATTGGAATACTCTCCCTGTTCACTGAGGTTTGCTGAGTCTGTGGAAGTCAGCCAGAGATATATAGTCTGGAATTTCAGTAGAGTGTGTTGTGTTAGTTCTGCTTTAGTGCAGTATATGTTTTCTCATCGAGTCTAGTATCTTTTTTACTTTATATTTTTTGGTGTCTTTTAATTTCTTTTACATTTTTGTTTATTGTTTTACCTGCTATAAAACTTTCTGCTGTTTTTCATTATTTTCATGACAGCACTTGATGACTCCTTTTTATGGCAAGTGCTATATAAATAAATATTGCTTGCTACTGAAGTGGCTCAAACAGAAGGAGTAATAGGAATAGTTCTTCCCTGATGATATGCTGTAATAACATATGTACAAACTGTATCTGGTGTATATCACTGATAAAATAACTTATAAGTGTTAAATTAGCAGCAGCTGAATAAAATCTGTTATTTTTATCATTTTTCTATAATGTTTGTACAGGTGCCACCAAGTACACAGATAAAGACAGCGGAGGGATGCTGGTTTGGTCTCCTTATCACACCATCATTGACTCCAAACGTAATGTTAATATTGTGTTTGACTGAAAATATTTAGTCCACCTTCTGTGATTTCTTTTTTTCTTTCTTCTTTTTGACACAAAAGATCAGATCCATCTAACAGTCTGTGTGTGTCTCCCTCCACAGTTGATGAATACATTGCTATTGCCAAAGAAAAACATGGATACAACGTGGAACAGGTGAGCTATACAGCAGCTGACTTTTCTTTTAAATGTGCCGCAAAGTTTAACTAAATGTGGTCACAGTCTGTATAGGGGAAACGTATTATCTTGTTCATTCCCCAATTGACAAGCTGCAGTAACAGCTGGTTGTGAAAAGTCTTCAGTTGCTGTTTTCAAAAAACTATAAAACAATGAAAAAGAATGTGGTAGACATGCTAGAGATATGACATTTTTTCCTATGTCACACATTATTATTAATGATATGACAACTTTTCCATCTCAGCCCCATATTTTTTCACTCATGTTAAAAAAAACTGGATCAGAAAATTGGATAGAAAATCCCCCACTGTTCTCAATGTAAAAGATTGAGGCTGTATACAGAATGACTCCGGTATTTACTAAACCCAACATAAGAGACACTGAAGTGAAGCAATACTTTCCTTGGTCCCAACCTAACAGCTGTAGAGTGCCAGCAGTAGCGGCCTTTAAAACTGCACACACTGTGACATTTTTCAGTTTTGGGCTGCCTTCTTGAAGCAACCTTTGCTCACCTTGTGAAACTCACATGGAAAGTAGCTAACACGCCATCTTTACATTTTTGTGACAGTCACAAAAGAAAATAAATTACCAGTTTTAACTTTGTACAGCTCTCAAGTGTAATGACATGCTGGCTTTACTGCTAGAACCAATATGAGGGGTTATTTTCACCCTGTCCCACAACAACAGCAGTGATGGAAGAGATGTAATTCTTTTCACAAGTTGAAAATTTACATTTGTTTTTTCTAATCATAGGTAAGGTTTTATAAAATATGAAGTTAAGATTAAGTTTTAGGGGCTTTGTGAGTTGTACAAATGGTTTAGATTATTTCAGTACAGGGAGTGCAGAATTATTAGGCAAGTTGTATTTTTGAGGAATAATTTTATTATTGAACAACAACCATGTTCTCAATGAACCCAAAAAACTCATTAATATCAAAGCTGAATGTTTTTGGAAGTAGTTTTTAGTTTGTTTTTAGTTTTAGCTATTTTAGGGGGATATCTGTGTGTGCAGGTGACTATTACTGTGCATAATTATTAGGCAACTTAACAAAAAACAAATATATACCCATTTCAATTATTTATTTTTACCAGTGACACCAATATAACATCTCCACATTCACAAATATACATTTCTGACATTCAAAAACAAAACAACAACAAATCAGCGACCAATATAGCCACCTTTCTTTGCAAGGACACTCAAAAGCCTGCCATCCATGGATTCTGTCAGTGTTTTGATCTGTTCACTATCAACATTGCGTGCAGCAGCAACCACAGCCTCCCAGACACTGTTCAGAGAGGTGTACTGTTTTCCCTCCTTGTAAATCTCACATTTGATGATGGACCACAGGTTCTCAATGGGGTTCAGATCAGGTGAACAAGGTGGCCATGTCATTAGTTTTTCTTCTTTTATACCCTTTCTTGCCAGCCACGCTGTGGAATACTTGGACGCGTGTGATGGAGCATTGTCCTGCATGAAAATCATGTTTTTCTTGAAGGATGCAGACTTCTTCCTGTACCACTGCTTGAAGAAGGTGTCTTCCAGAAACTGGCAGTAGGACTGGGAGTTGAGCTTGACTCCATCCTCAACCCGAAAAGGCCCCACAAGCTCATCTTTGATGATACCAGCCCAAACCAGTACTCCACCTCCACCTTGCTGGCGTCTGAGTCGGACTGGAGCTCTCTGCCCTTTACCAATCCAGCCACGGGCCCATCCATCTGGCCCATCAAGACTCACTCTCATTTCATCAGTCCATAAAACCTTAGAAAAACCAGTCTTGAGATATTTCTTGGCCCAGTCTTGACGTTTCAGCTTGTGTGTCTTGTTCAGTGGTGGTTGTCTTTCAGCCTTTCTTACCTTGGCCATGTCTCTGAGTATTGCACACCTTGTGCTTTTGGGCACTCCAGTGATGTTGCAGCTCTGAAATATGGCCAAACTGGTGGCAAGTGGCATCTTGGCAGCTGCACGCTTGACTTTTCTCAGTTCATGGGCAGTTATTTTGCGCCTTGGTTTTTCCACACGCTTCTTGTGACCCTGTTGACTATTTAGAATGAAACGCTTGATTGTTCGATGATCACGCTTCAGAAGCTTTGCAATTTTGAGACTGCTGCATCCCTCTGCAAGATATCTCACTATTTTTGACTTTTCTGAGCCTGTCAAGTCCTTCTTTTGACCCATTTTGCCAAAGGAAAGGACGTTGCCTAATAATTATGCACACCTGATATAGGTTGTTGATGTCATTAGACCACACCCCTTCTCATTACAGAGATGCACATCACCTAATATGCTTAATTGGTAGTAGGCTTTCGAGCCTATACAGCTTGGAGTAAGACAACATGCATGAAGAGGATGATGTGGACAAAATACTCATTTGCCTAATAATTCTGCACTCTGTGTATGTTAGAATTAATTAATACACAAAGGGTTCATCACACAGCACAATAGTTAACTCATAATATAAATAATTTAATTATTGTAGAAGGAGAACGTTGTGAATTTTGGATAAAGTAAAATTCGCCAACTTAGGATCGATCTGCAAGGGTCTCTGCCCCTTACACCCACCCAACCTACATAGTGTCTTAGTCAGGGATGAGTTGTTGCCCCAAGTGGAGGAGTTTAAATATCTCAGGGTCTGGGGAGAGTGAAACAGTAGATTGACCGACAGATTGGTTCAGCGTCATCTGTGATGCAACGCTGTACCAGACTGTTGTGGTGAAGAAGGAGCTGAGCGCGAAAGCAATGTTCCTACTTTGGCCTATGGCCATGCAACCCGATATCACAGCAAAATGTGTAATGGACATACTGGTCCAACATGTCCATTTCATGATTGAAATGTACATGCTTGCAGTAAGTTGCAGTAAACTGCAGTAACAGCAGGGGGAGACATTTTATTTCAATCCAACATGAAAATAATAATGAGAAAGTGTAGACATTATTAGACATGCAAATACATATTAGCCACCTAGCTTAATAGCTTTTGGCAATTGAGGACCCCATACTCGCTTTTTTGCTCGCTACCAACTTCTTGGCTTTAAATATTTACCCCTGCTGGTAATGCAACTTCTGCATGCAGTAATGCAACTTCTGCATGGGTGTCCATTTCACGTTTTAGATAGGCAAGAACCGGCATGTCTATTACATGCTTTGCCGTGAAACTGGGTTGGGCCATGAGCTCTGGGTAGTCACCAAAAGAAAGAGATTGTGGAAATGAACACCTAAGGACCTCCTTTAAAGATAGTTGGAAGAAGTATGGCCATACGGGAGGAGCTCAGACTAGGCCCACTACTCCTCCACATCAAAAGGAGCCAGTTGAGGTGATTTGGGCATATGGGAAGGATGGGTGCCTTCTGGGCATAGTGTTCTGTAAATGTCCTTCTGGGAACAGGCCCCAGGGTAGGCTCACGACACATGGAGAGCTACAGGAGGTGACTGGTCAGATGGAGATGTTGGCGTCCTTGCTTGCTTTCTCACTCTTAACTTATATAGCGCCAAATCACAACAAAAGTCGCCTCAAAGCGCTTCATAGATACAGAGAAAAACCCAACAATCATATGACCCCCTATGAGCAAGCACTTTGGCGACAGTGGGAAGGAAAAACTCCCTTTTAACAGGAAGAAACCTTTGGCAGAACCAGGCTCAGGGAGGGGCGGGGCCATCTGCTGCGACTGGTTGGGGTGAGAGAAGGAAGACAGGATAAAAGACATGCTGGGGAACAGAGACAGAAGTTAAAAACAGATATGTTTCAATGTAGAGAGGTCTATTAACACATAGTGAGTGAGAAAGGTGACTGGAAAGGAAAAACTCAATGCATCATGGGAATCCCCCGACAGCCTATGTCTATTGCAGCATAACTAAGGGAGGATTCAGGGTCACCTGGTCCAGCCCTAACTATATGCTTTAGCAAAAAGGAAAGTTTTAAGCCTAATCTTAAAAGTAGAGATAGTGTCTGTCTCCTGAATCCAAACTGGAAGCTGGTTCCACAGAAGAGGGGCCTGAAAACTGAAGGCTCTGCCTGCCATTCTACTTTTAAATACTCTAGGAACAACAAGTAGGCCTGCAGAGCGAGAGCGAAGTGCTCTAATAGGGTGATATGGTACTACAAGGTCATTAAGATAAGATGGGGCCTGATTATTTAAGACCTTGTATGTGAGGAGCAGGATTTTGAATTCAATTCTGGATTTAACAGGAAGCCAATGAAGGGAAGCCAAAACAGGAGAAATCTGCTCTCTCTTTCTAGTCCCTGTCAGGACTCTTGCTGCAGCATTTTGGATTAGCTGAAGGCTTTTCAGCGAGTTTTTTGGGCATCCTGATAATAATGAATTACAGTAGGCCAGCCTGGAAGTAATAAATGCATGAACTAGTTTTTCAGCGTCACTCTGAGACAGGATATTTCTAATTTTAGAGATGTTGCGCAAATGGAAGAAAGCAGTCTTACATATTTGTTTAATATGTGCGTTGAAGGACATGTCCTGGTCAAAAATGACTCCAAGGTTCCTCACAGCGTTACTGGAGGCCAAGGTAATGCCATCCAGAGTAAGAATCTGGTTAGATACCATATTTCTAAGATTTTCAGGGCCGAGTACAATAACCTCAGTTCGATCTGAATTAAGAAGCAGAAAGTTAGTGGCCATCCAGGTCTTTATGTCTTTAAGACATTCCTGCAGTTTAACTAATTGGTGTGTGTTGGCTTCATAGATAGATAGAGCTGGGTGTCATCTGCATAGCAGTGTAAATGTATAGTATGTCTTCTAATGATATTGCCTAAGGGAAGCATGTATGATGTAAACAGAATTGGTCCTAGCACTGAACCCTGTGGAACTCCATAATTAACCTCAGTGTGTGAAGAGGACTCTCCATTTACATGCACAAATTGGAGTCTATTAGATAGATATGATACAAACCACTGCAGCACAGTACCTGTAATACCTACAGCATGCTCTAATCGCTCTAATAGGATATTATGGTCGACAGTATCGAACGCTGCACTGAGGTCTAGCAGGACAAGCACAGAGATGAGTCCACTGTCAGAGGCCATAAGAAGATAATTTGTAACATTCACTAAAGCTGTTTCTGTGCTGTGATGAGCTCTGAAACCTGACTGAAACTCTTCAAATAAACCATTCCTCTGCAGATGATCTGTTAGCTGTTTGACAACTACTCTTTCAAGGATTTTTGATATGAAAGGAAGGTTGGAGATTGGCCTATAATTAGCTAAGACTGCTGGGTCTAGAGATGGCTTTTTGAGTAAAAGTTTAACTACAGCTAGCTTGAAGGCCTGTGGTACATAGCTGATTATTAGAGATAGGTTGATCATATTTAAGATTGAAGAATTAATTAATGGCAGGACTTCTTTGAGCAGTTTTGTAGGAATGGGGTCTAAAAGACACGTTGATGGTTTGGAGGAAGTAATTATTGAAGTTAACTCAGAAAGATCAATTAGAGAAAAAGAGTCTAACTTAACATCAATGGTACTAAGAGTAGCTGTAGATAATATTACATCTGTGGGATGATTATTGGTAATTCTTTCTCTAATGATAAGAATTTTATTTGTGAAGAAGTTCATGAAGTCATTACTAGTTAACGTTAAAGGGATGGTTGGCTCAAAAGAGCTCTGACTTTTTGTCAGCCTGGCTACAGTGCTGAAGAGAAACCTAGGGTTGTTCTTATTTTCTTCAATCAGTGACGAATAGTAAGATGTTCTGGCTTCGCGGAGGGCTTTCTTATAAAGCAGCAAACTATTTCTCCAGGCTAAATGATGATCCTCTAAATGTGTGACACGCCATTTCCTCTGTGTTTGAGAATTATACCACGGAGTCAGAAGTACCTGACTCCGTGGTTAACTCACTGAAGCCTTTCATTGAGCTACCAAATAAACAAATTGGCACTCTCTTTCTGGCCACACACAATGCAGACATAAGTGTACACATTAGTTTTTGAATGCTACTGAAAATTGTTTTCTTTACAAATAACTCCCTGAACTAACACAGTCAATCCCTTAACATGTTTGTACTCTCTGCTCATGTTGCCTTTATATTAAATAATTTTTAGATTTTTAAAGAACTTATTTTAACACTCAACAACAAGACTGTCCACAAATGCCTCCACGTCACCAAGTCTGCAGCCTCTCATCCATGATCCACACTGCTTCATCACACGTCTGTAGCTCTTCAACTCCAGAACTCTGCTCCTCAGGCCTGAGACACAGATCAGCCTGCTTTGGCTGATCTACTCTCGATAGTTTTCCACACCCAAGTCTCGTTTGCTGTTTTACATGAATTTCTATGGGGTCAAAATGACATTGTTGGCAATTATTTTCAATCCCACACGTCCCCAAATTCACCATATAATATTTAAATTCCTTCTAAAAAAGTCATGAAATATAAGATGATGATGTTTTACTTTAACATAGTTACATGATTGGTCATTTTTACTCCTTTGCATTTTGACAAACTATTAACAAGTGGTTGTTAATAGTTTGGCACTTGGGCATGTTTCATTTGGCAAGATGATTCTACAAGTGAGAGCAGACAGCCCAGAATCTTTTCCCATCATTAGCAAGTACTATTTGAGTGTAAATAGGCTACTGAAATAGTTTTTATGTCTTGAAAATATCCTATTAGTTAAGTAAACAGCAGAACTGTTGTTATGAACTTGGCTTTACTGTAGGTTGATTATGCCAAACCATTTCCTTGTTTATCTGTAAAATAAGGATTTTTTTACACAGTTGAAGAATGACAGCTGGTGTATGACTACCATTAGGTCATTATTTCAAACTCATGTAGAGAACAGTAACAAAGAGTGGGTAGCTACAGAGTTAAAGTGAGTAAAATGAGCACCTGCTAATTAACATGGGATTTGGCCAAATGGCTTCATCTTTTAGCCTAGGCGGTTGGTGCTTTAAGCCTGTGGTATCTGTGTTTTGGTAACCCTTTGTGTGTGTGTCTTCAGGCTCTTGGCATGCTCTTCTGGCACAAACACAATATTGAGAAATCTCTGGCCGACTTGCCAAATTTCACCCCGTTCCCAGATGAGTGGACAGTGGAGGACAAAGTGTTGTTTGAACAGGCCTTTAGTTTCCACGGAAAGAGCTTTCACCGCATCCAGCAGATGGTAACCACTTAACACAGCAACATCAGTGTTTCTGATCCAGTAATGTAATGTTTCTGATATTAACAATAAACCATAAAGATTTGGGGGAGGGTACTGTACAAACAGTTTTGAGGTACTGTTTCTATGAAAATATCACGTGTTTTGTTTATTTTATTTTATTTATTTATTTATTTATTGCTTCAGTTACCGGACAAATCCATCTCCAGTCTGGTGAAGTACTACTATTCATGGAAAAAGACGCGTTCCAGAACAAGTCTGATGGACAGACAGGCTCGTAAATTGGCCAATAGGAGCAACCAGGATGAGAGGTACAGCACATAGATCAACACTACTCCTTGAATCTGACTATAGTCCTTTGTTTTGAAAAAAAAAGTTTTCTCTTTTTTTGCTGAAAAGAAGGCATTTTGTCTCGTCAAAGCGCAAAGCACTCTGACACCCATTTATCCACGGTTTGTGGACATACCTCAGTTAAAAAATCTAGGGCGACAAGAGAGCATTTGTTAAGCAAAATGCCCGTCTCACCTGTTAAGCAAAAAGCCCGTCTCACAGTCAGACCTACCTGTCCCTGTCTGGAAATTGAAACTTTCCTGGGACATTTTGGGAATTTTTATGCAGAAACCATTGCAGACTCATGCCCTTGAGATTTTTTTAAATATGAAAAATCATTAAAATTGTTACTTAATGTGTCTGTTTTTATTGACTGACCTCCATCATCATTTCAGTTACCTAAAAACGTAAGCTCACAAAGAGTTAGTTTTGGATTCTACTGCGTCGGTGTGAGGTTGCTGTTGTGTGACGACATCCAGTGATTGGATTTTGGCTTATTGTTGCTGCAGTGATGAGGAGATACAGGATGCCAATCCCATTGAAGCCCACGACAGTGACTATGACCCCAGCAAGGAAACTAAGAAAGAGGTAATTTGAACACACCTTATTCCATTTTTTTTGTTAAAACCTTTGAACTTTACCATATACTGCTCACAAAAATAAAGGAACACTGTTGAATCAGAGTATCTGAAATACCAAGAGTTGGGCATGACTGAGTTGGTAATGGATCAGTGATGGTCTGGAGAAGTATATCCATGGAGGGATACGCAGACTTCTACAAGCCAGGCAAGGGTACCAGTATATCATTTGGGCATCTTTGGACCCACTGTCAGGCGTAGGGTCGTGGGGGTCCTTCTGGTGCACGACAGTGCCCGGCCTCATGCTGCAAGAGTATGCAAGCAGTTCCAGCAGACAACCTGGACAGGTGGCAAGTCTGCCACAGGGCTAACACATAGAGACAGAAAACCATTCACGCCAACATTCACACAGGGTTATATGTTAGGTTACATTTTTTTTCCCTTCTTGGCAGTTATGTGTTTTTAGTTCATCTGAAGACATACATATATATTTTATCCTGTACTGGTGTAAGACAAATGATTACACGAAAACAAGGAACATAAATAAAAAAAAATAGGAAATACTAACTTCAGAGCGGGTTTTGTATTCTTATTGTTTTTTTGTCCCTCCGTTTCCCTTCTCTTCCCCTGGTCTGTTGATTTCTGCGGTGGCAGTGGTGATCTTTTTCCTGTTTTTCCAGTTGAGCAGTATTGTTATAGATAATTTCATTGTGTATTCTGATTCCGATTCTGATTTCGATTGTTTTCTTGGTGAGAATCAGGGCCACAAGAGGGGGTGTTCTGATCTGTTTGGAGTTTATACTTCTTCTAGATCACCAAACAGAGAACGGGGCATTGTGGGATGTTGTGGTCAAGGATGTGGGATAATTTGGTAGTTGTTTCTTTCCAGAAGTTTTGTATTGGTGGACAGAGCCAGAATGTGTGAAGGTGGTCATTAGTGGTGTTGATTGTGCAGTTTATGCAAACTCTGATTCAGTCAGTCCCATGACATGTATCTTTTGCTGTGTGAGGTGTGTTGTATTACTTGTATGTTGGTGTTGTTAGACATGATAAAAATATTATTGCGGACTCTATTGTCATTTGTAAAATAACAAATGACCAAGTTCACAGGTTAGAGTTAAATGTCAACCATATATCTGTTATCCATCCTTCCATTTTCTTCCACTTATCCGGGGCTGGGTTGCGGGGGCAGCAGCCCAAGCAGAAAAGCCCAGACCTCCCTCTCCCCAGCCACCTCCTCCAGCTTGTCCGGGTGAACACCAAGGCGTTCCCAGGCCAGCCGAGAGCTATAATCTCTCCAGCGTGTCCTGGGTCTACCCCCTCCTCCCGGTGGGACATGCCCGGAAAACCTCGCCCAGGAGGTGCCCAGGGGGAATCCTTGTCAGATGCCCGAACCACCTGAACTGGCTCCTTTCGATGTGGAGGAGCAGCAGCTCTACTCTGAGCCCCTCCCGAATGGCTGAACTCCTCACCCTATATCTTAGGGAGAGGCCAGGCACCCTTCGGAGGAAGCCCATTTCTGCACCTCCTGGCCGCCACCCGACTCACATTGCATCCGACCCCTATGGTGCCTCCTGTGGGTGGTGGGCCTGCAGGAAGATGGGCCCATGTCCCTTTTTCGGGCTGTGCCCGGCCACCAGACGCTCGCCCTCGAGCACCCTCCCCGGGCCTGGCTCCAGGGCGGGGCCCGAGTAACCCTATCCCGGGGAGGGTGAACTGTTCCCTCGATGGTCTTTTCATAGAGGTCTTCTGAATCGCTCTTTGTCTGGTCCCTCACCCAGGACCAATTTGCCATGGGAGACCCTACCAGGGGACAAAAGCCCCCAGACAACATAGCCCCTGGTATTCCTGGGACACACAAACCCCTTAACCACGAAAATGTAGCGATTTGCAGAGGGGAATCTGTTTTATTCTTGATATTTACAGTGGAGCAATTTGTATATATTAGTGCTATTTCTTACATTTGTAAAATGTAATATATTGTATTATTTAATTAGTTTAGTCATTTACTGTTACTGTCTTGGAGCAACGGTAACCCACATAATTTCCTTGAATTAATTAATTCCATAAATTCCAAAATGGATTATCTGCGTGGATGTTTAGGTCTTTTTCCCATTTGTTGATTGGAGTATGTGGTGCATTGTCATTAGAGAAGTGATGCTCAAACTTTTCAAAATGAGTGCCACCTCATAAAATATATGGCTCTTAAAAGTACCACCCTTATGACTGACATTAAAGGCCAGTAGTATTGGCCTATATAACACCATTTACACGAGACAATTTATTTCTTATATGAATGTTATTTATTTTAACTGTCATAAAAAGGATGTGACAAGGGATAATAATAACAACTGTACTGCATTAAAAACATTCACAGCAGGTGGGATATCCGTTCTTTAAGTGATGAGGTATGAATAAACTACTCTGCGTTTATCAAGGCTATTGTGTTTTTAATATGTTTTAATGCTTTGTATCTTGTTTTATTTAATCAGAAAAAACCCTTAAAAAAAGGCAGCGATCACTGTTGGCCTTCTCGGTTTTTATTACCACTGTTCATTTTAAACCTCAGTTTTTAAAACCTTTCGATGTAACTACACCCCAGCCCATGCAGCAGTACAATAATAACTAACCTCGTAATGTGGATGGATTATCGCAGTTGTTCTCCTAACTGAAGTTTGGTCCGTTTACACTATCACGACATGCGATTGCATTTGTCCCTAACCATCGGGAACCCTCGCGTTAACTTTTATCGAATGGAAAAAAGTTAGTGTTCGTTCTCCAGCTTCACTGTGTTAATGTGTTTGTATTAAGCTAACCATAGCTGTGTAGCTAGCCACCATGTAGCACATCATTACATACCAGCTAGCCCAACTTCAGTAACCCTACAAACGTCACTGCTTTTTTAGTTTTCTGTCTTCATTTATGTCGGAAGTGATAGCAGAGCTGTATATTTGAGGGATTTCTGAAAAATTAAATCAGAACATGGTATATTATTTCATCTTAAAAATTTTGCGGCAGACTTCCCGCATACCACCAGAGGGAGCTCACATACCACCAGTGGTATGCTGGATATTAGTTTATTTAGTTTTGTGTTTTTAATGACTTTGCAGTTTTGTTGTTGCTGTCTAGTAGTGATGGTTGTAAGAAATTAGCACAAATGTAATTTATTTGCAGTGAAGTCAGGGTTATCCCATATGGGTGTTTGAGTTGTAGGTGAGAATATAGTGTTTTTTATTTTATTAATCTTCCACCAAGCTATTGCACTTGTGATGTCTGATTGTATTGCTTATAAATGGTAAATCTTTGATTGATATGTCTTTAATAAAACTTAATGTGTCAGGGCGATCGTGGCTCAAGAGTTGGCAGTTCGTCTTGTAATTGGAAAGTTGCCGGTTCGAGCCCCGGCTCCAACAGTCTCGGTCGTTGTGTCCTTGGGCAAGACACTTCACCCATTGCCCACTGGTGGTGCTCAAAGGGCCTGGTGGCGCCAGTGTCCGGCAGCCTCACCTCTGTCAGTGCACCCCAGGGCAGCTGTGGCTACAATGGAGCCACAGCTGCCCTGTAAAGCGCTATACAATTACAGGCCATTGACCATTTTACAATCAGATTGTTCGATGTCCATCCATGAATGAAAGTGATGGGTTGAATGTATCCATTTGATGAGGTATTGTAGTTGGTTGGCTAAGAAGTACTGGCAGAAATTTAGTGCTTTTAGGCCTCCTTGAAGTTTTGACTGTTGTAATGTTGTTAGTTTTATTCTGGGCTTTTTGTTTTCCAGTAAAATGATGGTGTTATTATGTCATTATGTAATTTAAAAATTAATGTCATTTTGTATTCAGTTATGCTTGAAATTAGTGATGGAAGTCAAATATGTCATAGTAGATTTTTCCATAGGCTTCTATTACATGGGCTTCTTTTTGTAATTGTTTTATAACCTTGAATGCAGTAGGAAAAATGCAGAGTTAAGACACTTCTATAATGACTCGGACAGTTGAGAGTAGTCTCAAAGTGTATTTTTAAAGTTGAGGACTTTGATATTTTTCCCTTAAAGAAACAGTAAAAAGCAATAAATGTCCATGCTTGCCAACAGATGTACAGACAGACAAATTAAGGCCATTACTGATGTACCTCCTGAAAGGAACATATTTAATAAATAATGAAACGTTTTTGTAAAAAACCAAATTGATGAAAATGTAATGGTTTAATTTTAAGGTTGTGTGTAGCAGGCTATAATGAAAAAAAAAAACAGGTAAATACAACCTTGGATGAGCAACAAAACATGACATATTATGCCATGTTATTATTTATTTAAAAACAATTAAGCCAAAATGAAGGAACGAACTGGGTAAGGTTAAGTGCAGCCTTATTGCTTACATAGAAATTAAAAGCGTAAGCTGCAGCGAGGTACCTAACAAATTCACATTCAGTTGATTAACTGATCATCAGCAAGTGTGAGCACTTCTATAAAAGCAGAAGTTTCGGCTCCTGAGCTTTCAGAATTAGAATCAACTTTATTTGGCCAAGTTTGTGCACACAAGCAAGAAAGTTTGCTCCCATTAACTTTACCTATGTAAACTATTTTTAAATAGGCATATACAGACAAGAAAAATATAAATACGAAGAGAAGATAAAAAGAAAACCTCAATGTACTGAAGCAATTTTGTAAAGAAGAGTGGGTGAAAACTCCTCCATAACCAAATGAAAGATATATTCATTATATTTCAAATTACTGCTGCTAAAGGTAGGCTGACAGATTATTGAGTGATGCCGTATATTTCGCATTTTTATTCACTGCTTCAGCATTTTAGTTAGTTGTCAATGCTATTTTTAAGGCCTCATATAACTAGACTTTTATCAATGTTTAAAATCATTCTCTTACCTTCAGAACCAGGCAGAGCCCCCAGTGCCAGGATCTAAGGTAGCTTTGGGTCGTAGGGAGCATCAGACCCTGCAGCACCGGCATCACCAACGCTCCCGCTGTCGTCCCCCCAAAGGCATGTACCTGACCCAGGAGGATGTTGTGGCCGTCTCCTGCAGTTCCTCCGCTGCAAACACCCTTCTGCGTCAGCTGGATATGGAGCTGGTGTCTCTCAAGAGACAGGTAGCCCTCATCCACTTGACTACTGAACTACTAAACCTAAAAAAAATTTGTCTCCTCACATCAGACACTGGTCGCAAGTTTTCTTTGTGTCAAAATAACCCATTAATATTTGTCTGTGCAACCGTGGGAATATGTTGAACTACTAACAGACAATCATAAAATGGGTTTCCAGTTGTAGCCCCTTGGTAAGTAACAGAATGCTTAGCAGCATTATTCTTTGTTTTTAAAATACATAAGAGAACACTGTTGAGGTTATAGTCAAAATAACTTTTGCTGGATGTACTGCATACATGTGTGTGTTAGTTTACATTTTGAAATGGGAGGGCTTAAATTTGATCCAAGTGCTATTTATCACCCTTCCTGTAAATATTTAGAGAGGTCCTCACGGTTGTATTGATGTACGGAAACTTGAAATGCTTAAAAAAATGGCACTACAGCATGTAAAAATGATGATACACAGCAATCACAATGTACTGACATCAGTGAACTGGAGTGAAACTAGAAAGACATATAAAGAGATTGTCAGACTTAATAGACTGTTACATAACCCACAGGTAAGTGTAGTTAAGCACTAACAAAGCAGAGTACAAAATAAGCATCCTGTAGAAGTAATACAATTGTATCATTAGGTTATAGACTACAAGATATGAAACTACTACACTTGTAAAGAGTGAGGAAAAAAACGTTGTAAAAGTGCAGTCATGCTTTCTCAAAGTTCTCTGCACTTCCTGTTTCCTCTTTCCAAATATTAAAATAAAAACTCTACGCATTTCTGACAGCAAACAACCGAAATACAATTTCCATGGCTATTTATTTGTTTTTATTACTTTATTTGCAGAAAATATTCATTTCAGTTTTGTGGTCATTTCTGTCACACTGGCCTAAAAAGTCTATATAATCCGACTTTTAATAATTCTTCCAATTTGTCCACCCGTCAGTTATAACACCTGCAAATTTGTCCCATTTCAGCCCAAACCTATCCAAGCATTTAGCTCCATGAACAAATTAGTCCTTTTGAATGATTTCTTTCATTGAATGCGTTCTGCCAGCTCGTCCATAATCTCGAACTCTTTTGTTATCCCACACACAAAGATGAATAACTGCATTTTGTCATCAACATCACAACACTTGTCCGTTGCCAAGAAGAAAAGGCCAAAATTGTCCAGTTTGTTTTTGAACTGATGCTCCTGATTTCCTGCAACGTCTTCAAATGCGTCTTTTTTCAGGTCATATTGGCACAGCAATGTCCAGGAAATACTTTTTGATAAACTCACCATGAGAGAACTGTTTACTAACTGTTTTATTCAACTTTATGGCAAAAAAAACAAAAACTTTATGGCAAAGCTCACCATGTCTGCTACATCCCTTAATGTCTAAAGCTTGGTAAAAAGTCCCTGTTGCTTTTGCAGTTTTGCTAGCAAATCTTCACATCCATTCCCACGCTGTATCAGTCAAGTTCTTGTATTTCTCTGTATAATGGTGATTCAAATGATAATTCTCAAACACAGCAAACTGCTCTCCACAAACAAAGAACACAGCTTTACCTCTTACTTCAGTTACTAAATACTCTTAGACCATACAACTCTACATTCTGCATCAAATTTTGTTTTTTTTTCTATCGAGGTTAGCATACATCCCTCGTAAATGTCTGTTACAATATATTCGTAGAGAAGCTGCATTTGTTTGGACACACTGAAGTATGTCAACTAAAAAAAAACCTAGTGACCTTCAGAATGACAGCAATAAAGTTTGATAAATATTTCCTCAACGTTCTTCTGTTTTTTGCATTCTCTTTATTATAGACTTTTTTCAAAGACAGAGTTTATCAAAGAGTATTTGGCAGCTGAAATGGGACAAATAAATGCTAAATACTTATTTACATTTGAATCCTACTTTCCTACTGACTTCATACAGCTTGGACAAGGAGCAGACAATGCCCAGGTCTGATATAGGTGATGGTGTTTCTTCAGTATGATGTGTAGGAGGCAGGACAAAGGTCCCGCATCTCTGTGGAAATTTATTGAACAGTTACCACAGCTGTTCTGATATGGGTGAAATTGGACATCACAGATTTTTTGCACCATGAATCTGAGATGGTAAAAAATGTCCAATCCAAACGACTGGGAAATGGCCAATCCCAGTGAGACATCTGAAAACAGCTTCAGGTTTTAAAGGGTTTTCTGGGAGTTTTGTTAATTCTCACCTTTGACTTTCTCGTCTATTCTTCAGGTCCAGAATGCCAAACAGATGAACAGTGGACTGAAACACATGTTGGAGTCTGGGATCGAAGACTTCAGACTACCTGAGGTACAAATACACTGAAGATGACTGATATTATGATGATTAAATTGCATGAAACTCGTCAGTTGAAGCCATTTATGGTAATGAGTTTTCTGCTATGATAAAGTTATGTTCTGATAAAGTATATATGTAAATGAGGATCCCTGTTGTGGAAAGTAGAAATGTTTTTATATCTTTTAGTTTGTCGTGTGTTTTAACTTTACTATTCAATATTGTAGTGTAACCAGAAGGTGAATGCCCGCTGGACAACAGATGAGCAACTCCTGGCTGTTCAAGGTAACCTCCATGTAGAAAAAGCAGCTGCTTACAGGTTTTAAAAGTAAAATCCACCAAATGGCATACATGAAAAAGAACTTCTTGGCTTTTATATGGGCTGGTTCTCACTCTTACAGCCATTTTTGACCACAGCAGCCAGTTGTTTTCAAAGAATAAACTTTAAAAATCCACTGTGAACAACTTTTCAGCACCAAGAAGTAGATTACATTTTAAATTCACTCTTATTTACGGTATATATTTTATATATATATATATATATATATATATATATATATATATATATATTTTTTTTTTTATTTTTTATTTTTTTTTAATATATATTTTATACCAAATTACAACAATAGTCAACTCAAGATGGTTTATATTGTAGGGTTAACCTTACATTACTTTTAGGGTAAACAATGAGACAACCCCATTAATCAGACAACCTCGTGTTAAGCGAGCACTTGGCGGCAGTGGAAAGGAAAAACTCTCTTTTAACAAGGAACACACCTCCAGCAGAACCGGGCTCAGGGAGGGGTAGCCATCTGCCATGGCAGGTTGGGGTTGAGGGGAGGGAGTTTTGTCAAAAAGAAAAATTTGAAGCCTAATTGTAAAGTAGCAAGGGTGTCTGTCTCCTGAATACAAACTAGGTGCTGGTTCCACAGAAGATTGGCTGAAAGCTGACCGCTCTGTCTCCCATTCTACTTTTTAAATATCCTAGGAACCACCAGTAAGCCTGCTGTGAAACAATGAAGTGCTCTGTTGGGGTGCACCTTCCCCTCCAAATTAGACAAGCGTCATCAGTGCAGGTCTTTAAGTCCAGATTGAAAACCTATTTTTATTCCCTGGCTTTTAACTCTGTAGGAAACTGACACCTCCTTATTTATTTTATTGTATGTAATGATTTTATGGTATTTTTAATTTGGTAGTTGTTTTGATCTGTGTTGTTCAGCACTTTGGTCTGCCTGGTGTGTTCTTAAAGTGCTATACAAATAAACGATGATGATGATGATGATGATGATGATGATGATGATGATAACAGATTATCACAGTTAGAGCCTAACTGGTGAAAATAGAGGAGCATTTAAAAAAGGAGCCAGAGGTGAACACCAGAGCTAAAAGTGACTACATTTTTACTTTATGTACAAAAACATACCTCTAAACTGTAATGACTGCTAAATGGTGTTCTCATCCATTTATGATTTTTTCATTGCATATATTTGTGTAACTTTAAAAATCCATCTGTGTTGTTGTACAGGTGTCAGGAAGTATGGAAAAGACTTCCAAGCCATCGCAGACGTAATCGGTAATAAAACGGTAGGGCAGGTGAAGAACTTTTTTGTGAACTACAGGCGGCGATTCAACCTGGAAGAGGTCCTGCAGGAGTGGGAAGCGGAGCAGGGAACCAAAGCTCCCAATGGAGACAGTGCCACTTTGGGAGAGGAGGGAAAGAACAGCTCAAACACTCCATCAGGAAAGAGCACAGATGAAGAGGATGATGAGGTGAGGCTTCGTGAATTTAGTCTTGATTATTATTGAAATCATACTGGGTGGTGTTAGTAGATGTTTGAAGACACAGTTATCCAGTTTGAAGTCCAGTTATCTTGAATTTAACCATTCCTAGAAGTTAGTGGTTTTTCATTCTCTAATGTTATGTAAATTATCTTGGAACTAACTTCCAGAGCAGGATTATCTGCTTGACTTGTGTAAGTAACTCATTTTTGTTCTATGCAGGGTCAAGTCACTTCATTAGGTGCATCCCCTGCTGCCTCTTCATCATCTTCAGCTCAGACTCCAATGATATCTAGTACCTCCTCCTCTTCCCTTCACCAACCCCCTCCCCTTCTGCGCCCCTCCCTCCCTGCCACACCTTCTCTGCACCGTCAGCCTCCACCACTCCAACAGCAAGCCCGCTTCTTGCAGCCCCGATCCACGCTGCAGCAGCCCCCGCCTCTCATCCGTCCCTCCCCAATGCCACCCCGCCTTAACCCCCGACCTTCTGGTCCCTTGACCCTCAGTGGAAACCCTGCAGGGTCAGGTCTAAGCTCTGCCCAGCAGTGCTCCAGCCTGACTGTCCACCAGTCGGACACAACCTCATCTTCCTCTATCCACTAACAAATACACACTATTTTTGTTTAAGAAATGTCTAAGTCTTAACCTAAAGCTGTCTGAAAGACTGCTGCATTCAGGTCCTGTGGGAATATCTGCATATCCCTCAAAATGTTAACAGTGACTTTCATTGCTACTGCTAATAACCAGTTCTTTTATGACATAGTGATAGACAGTCAGGTGAAAAAGAAAGTACAATCTCCTTCAATTCTTAGGTTTTAAGTATTGGGAGAAGGGCTGTCATGATACTTAAATTTAATAACAACCCCAGTCACGATATAATAAAAAAAATCATCTAGACCTTCATGTGGCTCTAAAATGATTTCAATAAAACATTAGATGAACAACAACATTTTACAGTTACACATGACATACACTACCTTCAAAGGTTTGGACACACCTTCTCATTTAATTGTTTTTTCTTTATTTTCATGACTACTTACATTGTAGGTTCTCAATGAAGGCATCAAAACTTTGAAGGAACACATATAGAATATATATGTAGTAAGCAAAAAAGTGTGAAATAACTCAAAACATGTTTTAGAATTTAGATTCTTCAAAATAGCCACCCTTGGCACTCTTAGCATTCTCTCGATTAGTTTCATGAGGTTGTCACCTGAAATGGTTTTCCAACACTCTGAAGGAGCTTGCAGAGATACTGAACACTTGGTGGCCCTTTTGCCTTTACTCAGCGGTCCATCTTATCCCAAGCCATGTCGACTGGGTTTAGGTGAGGTGACTGTGGAGGCCAACGCTCCACCACTCTCCTTCTTGGTCAAATAGCCCTCACACATCCTGAAGATGTGTTTGGAAGGGATGGCATGTTGCTGTAGGATGGTGTGGAGCCATGCTGGTTCAGTGTGCCTGCAATTTTGCAAAAATCCCTAACAGTGTCACCAACAAAGCACCCGCAAACAATCACACCTCAACCTCCATGCTTCTCCATCAGTTCTTAAAGTCATGATAGACTGTCATGTCTCTTTACTTAGCTGCTTGGTTCTTTGCCATAATGTGAATTCTACCAGTTGTCAAATAGGACTATCAGCTATGTACCAACCTGACTTCTGCACAACACAACTGATGGTCCCAACTCCATTAAGAAGGCAAGAAATTCCACAAATGAATCCTGACAAGGCCCACCTGTGAAGTGAAACCATTTCAGGTGAATACATCTTGAAGCTCATTGAGAGAAGGCCAAAGGTTTGCAGTGCTGTCAACAAAGTAAAGGGTGGAAGCTAAAATATAAGACATATTAGGAGTTATTCTCATTTTTTTCTTTGGTGCATAATTCCATAGATTTTGCTTCATATATTTGATGTCTTCAGTATGTATCTAAAATGTAGAAAGTAGTAAAATAAAGAAAAACCATAAAATGTGAAAGTGTGTCCAAACTTCTGAGTGGCGTTGTATAGGCAGGGGTGCACATAAGTGGTCCGCAGGTGCGTATGCGCTGTCAAAATAAAAAACACGCACCAGATAAGAAGTTGCAACGCGCGTTTGCGTACATAAGATTTTCTGGAGGAGAACAGACAATTGTTTAGAACTCTTAAAGAAGTCGAAGAAGCTCCTTTAAGCAATTACTTTGGTGTTCCTCCACCTCCAAAGAAATGTCAGAAGGAGTCCGAACCGTAAAAGAAGCGCGTATTCTCGGAAAAGCGGTTGCAGGAGGTGAGCTGGCTTCACACAAATGATGAACGCACAGAGATGTGGTGCAGAATATGCCGTGAAAATCCCACTCGGACAACTTCTTATCTGGTGCACGTTTTTTATTTTGACAGCGCATATGCACCTGTGGACCACTGATGTGCACCCCTGTGTATAGGAATGGGCTTCATAGCTGGTATGAGGTGTTAGTATATGAGGCGTTTGTCATGTGTTGTTGTTCATCTACGGGTATATTTATCACATTTTTAGACCAACCTTTTAGATCTCCTAATGACAGGATTATTTCCCAATACATAAAACCATAGAACTGAAAGGAGGTGTAATTTCTTTTTTATATGAATGGACAGGCAACACATTTGTACAAAATATGAACTTAAGTTTTTAGTCTTTAATATTGTGTGCTGGGTTCATATTTGTCTTTCAACCAGTACATGTAGTTTCATGTCTACTACACATACTGGTTGAAGGGTAGGTTTTAAAGTTTTTGTTTTGAAACAAACAAACACTTTTGGAGTCTTTGGCTTGAAAGTCAAATGCATGTAACAAAGTGTGTTGATTATTAAATGAGAGCTTTGTCATCATCACCTATTTCCCTAATAGAAAATGTGGTATGCCAAAGGATTCAACCCTCTATCCTTTTGTTGTCAGCCCTTTATTTTCCTTGGACACAACTTAAATTAGCAGCAAAAATTCAGCATGGCAGAAGTTAGTCATCTATAGAAATCGACTTGTTGATATAAGACAATTAAGAGTCATGTTAGCAGCTCAGTGAGGCTGTATTTGGGCGAAGCTTTGAGCTACACTACACATTTCCAAAATTATTCCGTCACCCATCCAACGCATTGAGTTAAGGGGTTCCACGGGTGTATAAAAGCAAATACCTAGGCATGCAGACTGCTTCTGCAAACAATTGTGAAAGAAGTGGTCACTCTCAGGAGCTCTGCAATGACAGCATGCTAAGATGTTCACATTGACAATATTTAATTGGTTTACCTTGTAGCTACCATCTATCTTAATTTAGTGTGTTATTGGGCTATATTTTTCATTTGTTTTGCAGGGATTTTGACTTTATAGTGGCTCAAGCTTAGTTGCTCCTTGAGATAATAGCTGGCCCTTCATAAATGGTAAATTGAGTGGTTCTTATCGAGTGCTTTTCTACTCTGAGCGCTTTACACAACTTCCTTGATTCACCCAAGCACTTTTTTTTTCTATTCTCTTTCTATGTAAGTTCTTCTATCTAACATTCACACATCGATGGATGCACTGGAGAGCAACTTGGGTTTAGTATCTCGCCCAAGGATATTTGACATACGAGACCGGAACCACCAACATTCCAATTAGTAGGTGACCAGCTCTACCGCCTCAGCTACAGCCACCCCAATTGTCTTAGCCTATTAGTAAATTAGGCCAGCATCTTGAGTAAATGACTTTATTTTAAATTGTTGTGTACTGCAAAAGTCCAAAGTAGAACTGACTGTTGGCCTGCAAATAAATAAATGCTTAAGTTAGTGTAAGTACACTAGTCCGGCATTATTAGTAAAACCATTAACAGATTAAATAAATAATCATCCTCTTATTACACTGCATTACTCTTTTGGTAAAACTGTGGGCTGTGCGTTTTTCTTTGACAGGTACTGCCCATGTACTTGTATCTATGTCAGACTAAGCCCATCATCCTATGGCAACGGTATTTCTTGGTGCAGCTTCCTCCAGCAGAACTCATACTCAGAAAAACATCTGCTTAGGATTGGCTTAAGAAACAAGCATCCTTCAACTTCTCTGAATCCTTTGGCTCTTGTGAGTTCTAGGGTGGGCCTCTTACATTGGAACACTGTCTACGTTGCCATATACAAATATATCCACCAGTGTTTACAGTCTTTGTACCAGTACTAAAACAGTCCTTGTGTTCCCTTTGAAGTTCAAGTTTCACTGTTAGGTTATTTTCAGATTTCTGATTACTGTATGTCATTTCCCACTCATTATACCTCAGGACATTTTCTTTTAATCAATTAATTAATTAATTAACTTATTTGTTTGTTTTCATTTTTTGGATGGGGTGGGGGGCAACAAGACGCTGTTCCTATTGTAGCTCTAATAAAACTGTGGCCTCTGGGGGTTCCAGCAGGGCTATAAACTAATAGTTTTGTGTTAAACTCTGGTGACTTACGTTCTTTTCCTCAATGTCACCGGCAAATACCACTTACAAATCTGTACTTTTAGCAGAGTTACTGCAGCTTTTAGCAAATAATAGGGAGAAAACAGAGAACTATTAATTAAGAACAATTTTTCAGCAGAGGATTTATCCAGTTTAGGGGTAGCAGGTGGGAAAATATCCACGATGAAATATGTTGCTCAGCACAACAGTACCACTTTGAGTTTGCACATAGGAAATGGTTGAGTATAGTTTCTGACATGTCATTTAGCATAACGATGTACTCATGATATCAGTGGTACATAATCTTTCTGACAGGCCTTGTTATTCTGCACAAGACAACAATGTGTAAAGTTCAGTATATTCTTGAATAATTTGTAACCTAGTGTGCATCCAGTGGACTGTTAGTAACTTGTTCAATAATACTGATAAATCCTGCTGTACACTTACACTTGGTCATGTAGTTAATTTAATGCTTTTTGAAAACACTAAACAAAATTTTCACATCAACATCTTTTACATTTGTAGAAACATCTCCATCAGTCAAAGTAAAAGTTTTCCTTTAATTGTTCTATTGTTGTTGTTTTTTTCCCCATTATGTTTAGATTTTATTGGGTAAGTAAAAGTAAGCCATTTGAGTGTCTGCTATTTATTCCCTTTCTTCCTGGTGCTACCACTTTGGACTTGGTGTTTAAAAAAAAAACAACTCATTGTGCAAGTGCTCTTAATGCTTTTTGGAATCACAGCATTCAATGTAACCAGAATCATAGAGTCCTTTGAGTTTCAGTATGGTAAAAAATATTGATGTTAACATGAAGCTCCTGACATGTCCTTCTGAGGCCATTTGCCAATGTCATTAAAAAAATATATTTGTACCATGACTGGTTTTATTCATCTTCTTCTTCTTCTTGTTAGTATTAATAATAATAAGACTAGTAAAATAATAACGCTTTATTTATTTAGCACTTTTCAAAGTCCATGTTGCAAAGACATTTACAGAGACAACAGATTAAAGCAAAAGTAATAAACGCAAGAAATAAAAAGACAATTCAAAACTAATTAAAAAGTCAGAGAGGGCCTTATCTTAAACTTCTTGACTTAAAGGTGTGTTTTAAGTCGGGGTTCCGCCGACCTGATTTCCTTCAGAGTCTGCAAGATCTCTACTAGTACTGGGTAACAACAGGTTCCGGATGTCGCTATGAGCAGGTACTTAAAAATAACCAATAAAATATTAAAGTAAATTATAAAATACACTGGGAGTCAGCGTAAAGGTGCCAACATGAGAGCATTGTGATCCGATCTCTTTGCTCTAATGAAAAAATCAAGCCGCTGAGGTGAAATTTAGCCGGAGGAAATTATTTGATATTCAATTCTGAATTTCACAAAGACAGCCAACATACCAGGTTCAAATGGTGTAAGTGGCAGGTATAGTTCTGTGTCACCAGCGTAAAAATGTACAAAAATCTCACTAAACAGTTAAAAAAAAAAGTAGCCTACGGTAACAGCAGACAGATTCAAGAGAAGAGCCCTTAGAGTTGCACTGCAACTTCATTATGTACGCTGTATTTCGTTGGAGTGATGTAGCATATCAATCTAGATTACTGGATTTTAATCTGAGTAAATGTTCTGAGTACTTCTTCCAACAGTGGTTGATATTAATTTTGTAACTTGCCTTTCATTACAGTTTGAATGAAACGATTTTTCTTACCTCGTGTGAGCTGCAATAGGCCTATAGCATCGGGCAGCAGCAGGTTGTTGAATCACTTCCTGCATTAACGTTTCCTTCTCCTGCTGCTACGGCTGCGCTGCCTATCATAGGATCATCAATAGCGATCATTAACATTGATCCATGCTGGGACTGCATGGATCGCTGTCTTGAAGTGTTTTAATGTCTTCAGAGAGATTCACTTACTGAGGTAAGAAAACCAAACGCTGAAGCTTGGACTCACAGTGGAAAATGAAAGTAAATCAGCCGTGGTGCTCAGAGGGAACATCTGGCGTTCGAAACTTTTCAGAGGATAAAAGCGTTAAATATCCGAAAGGTGCTTAAAGTTGTTTGAGAGAAGCATAGCAGTAAGTAAAACGGCCTCCAGAGCATTAATTTGAGCTGAAATGTAAAGAAAGACGCAGCAGCGGGGATTCCCCAGTAGACTGAGCACAGACAACACAACGACCTCTGTCTCTTTTACTTTAAATACATTTAACGCACAATTAACGTTGTTTTTACGGTTTCATAGCAGTATAGTAGCGGCAAAGATAAAGTTCACGTGTACCTATCATTAGCATGTGCTGTGTATGACGCCCCACTGTGTGCTGTAACTGTGCGCACACACCTAGAAATGTACAGTCTTGTTCTTTTTATGATAACGGGATGATTGATCCGAAATACTTTACTTTTAGTTATGATTTCCTAATGCGTTGTAGAAGTTGGATTTGTTATTAAAGCTCTGCCTATAGTTTTGTTTTTCTTTTTTCTTTTTTTCTTTTTTTACATGTATTACTATATATGCTACAGACTTTGGGGGAAAGCACGGTGGCACGGTGGTTAGCACTGTTGCCGCACAGCAAGAAGGTCCTGAGTTCAATTCCACCATCAGGCCGGGGTCTTTCTGTGTGGAGTTTGCATGTTCTCCCCGTGTTTGCGTGGGTTCCCTCCGGGTACTCCGGCTTCCTCCCACCGTCCAAAGACATGCAGTTTGTGGGGATAGGTTAATTGGAAAATCCAAATTGTCACATGTGAGTAGGAATGGTTGTCTGTCCTTGTGTGTTAGCCCTGTGACAGACTGGCGACCTGTGTACCCCGCCTCTCGCCCTACGACAGCTGGGATAGGCTCCTGAAAAGGAAAAGCGGTAGCGGATGGATGGATGGACTTTGGGGGAAAGCATGTTATGGTGTCAGAGATAGTAAGGGTAGATGAGTTTAAAAACCTGGGGGCAACCATTGAAAGCAATGCATTGTGGACAAGAGAGGTGAAGAAGTGGGTTGGGATTAGTGTCAGGTGTGATTTGTGACAGTGATACCAATGGAAAGGAAAGATTTACAAAATGGTAGTGAGACCTGAGGTTGAGTGGTTTGGAAACAAAGTTAGAGAGACAAGGCTGGCATGTGCAGAAGAGGAATAGTGGATATATTAGAAATGGAGACAGTGGATTTTGAATATAGACCTGCCAGGCAGGACAAAAAGAGGAAGACCACAGAGAAGATTCATGGATGTATATGCAGAGGGTTGATGTGACAGAGGAGGATGCTAAGCATAGGGTGTGTTGGAGTCAGATGATCCACTGTGGCAACCCCCAACGTAGTGATGCCATTTTGCACTGCACAATTTTCTATATCATATTTCTATATTTCAATCACCTGTACTAGCTCTTTATTCTGGCCTCTTGCAAGCTCATGGCAACAGCAAATACAAATCAGGGAGGATCCCCGGAGGAGGCAAGCATTCCCTCTGAGACCTACTCGTTGAGGTCCGAAGAGCCGAGGCTGGGGTCTGAGGAATCCAGAAGGAGGTTGTCGGGCCCCACAGTCTCCTGGGATTCAGAGCTGGCTTCCATCAGGCACAGGTTAAAGTTTGTGTTGAAGCTGAAGGAGGAATTTGTTTGTCCAATCTGCAGAGAGGTGGTGCTCAATCCCCAGCAAAACTCCTGTGGTCACATCTACTGCTTCCACTGTCTCCAAGGACTATTGTAAGAGCTAGTACACCTTAAGATGCACACACACTGGCACAGTTCACATAAAACCACATTTATACTGACACAAGCCTTGTAAAAAATTTGATATAGTCTCCCAAAAAACACACGTGAAATTGAAAAGAACTAAAAGAAAAGCTGTTCAAGTTAAACATATTGGTCTTACAGTCCATCTATTAAAAAAGTTCAGTCAATTTAAGACATGAGCTGGTTGACATAGCACCCTTACTGACACAGTCTACCTTAAAACACACTTATTTTAACACATGTCCTCCTTAAAAAATGTATGGTTGGGTCATTGTGCTTGGTGTTGCAGGGAGAGTTCATCACCGTCCAACCCAGTTTGCCCAGTGGACAAAGCTGTGATCACAACAACTGAGGTGAGACAGAGGGCAGCTGTAATTTGTCAGGCAGACTTTTAGCTTCTGCAGAAGCTAGAGCTGTGCCATTTACGGTTTTCTTGGCAGGTCCAAGTGTGACATGCCAATACCAATTTTTACTGATTCAGAATTTCTTCATAAGAACTATAATTGACAGCATATAAAACAAACTTTTTTTTAATAGAAACATTTATTTTCATAGTAAAATTAATTATTAAGATTTTTTATTTAATCAGGATTGTAATAATATATAGGATTGTCTCTCACTGAAACAACTGAAAATAAAGTGTCCTGCTACTGGAAAGAAGTGGGCCTCAAATAATGAACTAAAAGTGAGTTGCTATACACCCACCTTTACCTGATATGTTTGACCTTTTTTAAAAAAAAAACAAATAAAAGAAAAAAAAGAAGCAAATGTAAAAGATTCATATAGCAAAATAAATGGCCTATGGGTCAACAAACATGATTGATACCCTGATGTCATCTCCCTGGTCAAGAGTGGTTATGGTACAACAGTAATATTTACATTTTCACATAGAATAGAGGTGGGGTCAGACTGTCTCTTGCAAATTGAAACAGATCATTGCAATAAATAAATTAAATCCATTTGTCTTTTTTTTTTTTAAATAAACACAATATCTTCTTCATACACATAGACTAACATCACAAGAGCCTGTGTTTTTTAAGCGATAACACTGAGGTTTCAACAATATTTGCTGTGTCTCTAATAGTTGTAGTGTACAGTAGAATGTTTCTCTTAAATTAGCTACCTGAGTGGCCAAAACCTATGTAATGAAAGTACAGAATCTAAACAGTAAAGCAGAGGACCAGCTGCAAACAATGACATATAAAAGTAAATGAGTTGCATAAAGTGATTTGAATACTCATGTAGAGTACAATAGCAAGATTTAAGAATCAGTCTGTTTGCCATTATGTGAAACTAACTGTGAAGAAGTACATGTTTTACTTTGTCATAGCATACATTCATTATTATTCAATGAGTTTTTTGAGCTAGTTGATAAAGAAGTGTTTGTGGCTGAATAATGAAAATTTCACTGACCTTTGCTTCAGCACCACAGTCAGGTCAAGATTTAAGGTTAAATAATGTATAATTTGTGTGATTTCTCCTGTCTTCCTTCCCTCACCCCCAACTGGTTGCGGCAGATTGTTGTTCCTCTCTGAGCCTGGTTTTGCCAGAGGTTTCTTCCTGTTAAAAGGGGAGTTTTCCCTTCCCGCTGTCACCAAAGCATTTGGGGGTTTCCTGGGGGGGGGGTTCCTCTGTTTTCTCTGTTTTATTGTAGGGTCTTTACCTTACAATGCAGCTTGAGGCAACTGTTTTTTTTAATTTGGTGCTATATAAATAAAATTGAATTGAAGTGACTGTGTGTGTTCAAGGTAGTGAAAATCCATGCTCTCAAATGTCTGTGAAGGTTCTCAGTCATCCAGGTCATCGTAGTCAAAGGAGCTTGCAAAGAAAAGCGTCTGGACTTCTTTAAGTTGCTTGAAGACGTTTCACCTCTCATCCGAGAAGCTTCTTCATTCTTCATTTGACCTTAGAACTGAAGAAGCTTCTCGGATGAGAGGTGAAACGTCTTCAAGCAACTTAAAGAAGTCCAGACGCTTTTCTTTGCAAGCTCCTTTGACCATGCTCTCAAATGTAACAGTATGGTTCTATGTTTTTTTGGACATCAGTGGAGCTCTTGGACACAGAAGGAAAAGATACACTGACAACACATGACGACACATGCAAACGGTGTTGTCAGTTTTAGTTTGAAAATTTCAGTGTTAGTTTGAAAATGCACTTTTGATTTGTTGAAGTTATAAGAAATATTTTTTCCATGCAGGTTTTCCAGGATAACTGCTGCAAACGTGAAATTTCCAGTTTAGAAGTGTACTGCACCAATGCCCCAGCATGCACGACTATTTTCACATTAAACAATCTGCAGGTAAACTCTATATATGCAAATTGTAGTCTAACAACTTATTAGATTAGATGTTCATGCTAAATATGCATATTGACTCTCTGGCCCACAAGGACACACCATGTTTTGCATAGCAGAAATAAGGTGAGCATGGTGTTTTTAGCTAAAATCTGTGTGCTAGTGTTGATAACAAGACTATTGAAGTTTTGGACATTGCCACTGCAATATCACTCTTTGGTTTTTCAAATAGCTGAAGTCATGTTTGGCTCAGATCTATACAACTGAGGTAATCTGTTCACTCCCTGCAGGAGCACCTGAAGTCATGTCAGTATGAGCAAGTGCAATGCACCAATACAGGCTGCATTGCAGTGTTACAGAGGAGGCACTTGCAAGAACACCTGACCAACATCTGTCCATACCGCAGGGAACCCTGCCCACACTGCAGGCAGCTGTTCCAGCTCAGCCTCATTCAGGTAAAGTCCACTGACACAGCACAGAAGAGGAACAACTGCACCTTTTCTTTTACCACTGAGAATGGTGATCCAAATCTTTCCAGCTGTTCTTGGTCCAGCTTTCTCAGGTCAGGATTGGTGCTAATTACTAAAGGATTTCATTTGCTGTCAGGGGTGGACTTTATCTCACCAACGAAAATACACAGCCAAAATCTAATTGAATGCTTCTCTTCCTGAAGTGTAACTAATTTACTCTTAAAATACAGTACAAGTATAAATTTATGATGTGACTTTGTGGTGACTCTGTGCTCCATAGGATCATGTGCAGAGCTTGTGTCCAGATGTGAAGGTAGACTGTCCTGAAGGCTGTTCCCAAAAGGTCCCCAGACACAAGGTGAGCTCATCTTCTGAATCACATCATAGCTCTGCAGGAACAGCCATCATCTAACTGTTGCTGTTTCAAACAAACAACCAGCTGTAGTACACAAATATTCTACCAGAGCTGGTTGGTTGTTTCAGTTTTTTCTCAGTTTTAGTACTAAATCAGACATCATAACAAAACCAGAAGGGTATCACTGAAGGATGGGGGTGAGGAAAGAGATCAACTTTAACCAAGAAGATATATGTCCGCATTATTCAAATAGCAACTCTTGTACGTCAGTGGCACAATCTGAAATAACTGGCAGTTATGTATATCCCATCCCCTGCATTCAGTATATACATCATTTATATACAAAACAGTGGACAGCTTAGCAAAAAAAAGCACTATAGTGCTACCAGAGTCTAAAATTGTGAAAATTATTAAAAGGACATTGTTGCTGTAGTTATATATAGTATAAGCTGATGTAACAGTTTCTGATTCACATATACAGACCCCAAGAATTGCTGACCAATCAGTTAAGTATTCCACAAAGTCATCTAGTAACCTGATTTTTTTTCTTTTCTTGCTTTCCAGCTGACCAGTCATAGACAGTTATGTCCTGAAGTTAACAATGACTGCTGTTTTAAGAAATTTGGCTGCTCTGTACAGGTTAGTTCAACTGATGAAATAGTGAAATTGGTTGCTTGGACGTTTAAGATCAAGTGACTTTTTTCCTGTTATGCTATGATTCACAGGGTAAAAGAAGGAATGCCAAGCTTCATGAAGACAAAGCTATCAATCACCACATGCTGCTGGTCCTGAGGAGCAATACCCACCTGGAGAAACAAGTATTTCCACTTTACATAATGATATTGATACTGTACAACAGTACACATATATAACAGCAGTCATTGGGTTAGAGGCATGACGGTGAGGTTCACATATAAGCTCATGTTGACAGTGGTCCAGGAGTTATTAAAGGAATCAAAATGTGTAGGCTCCTGCAGAATAGCACGTGAAATATGAAAAAATCTGCTCCGTTTCAGAAAAACTCATAATTCACAATAATAATCAAGATTTCTCCAATAACATATTTTTCTTTTCTTGTGAGAGTTTAGAATATTCTGATTTTATAAGTAACTTAGTATATTATTAAAAATAAACTCTTACTTGAAAAAGTTACATTAAGTATTCAAAGGATTATATCCAAGATTTTCTCACCAGCATAGCTCATTTAGAATAAGATGACAAGATAAATGTCTAAGAGATAAATGTGACAACAAGCTGTGTGTTTACCTTTGACTGTTCTCTCCCTGTCTCAGATGGAAGTTTTCCAAGAGGATTCGCTGGAAATGGAGCAGGAGGTCCAGACAGACACTTTGCTACTTACTGGACTGCAGAAGCAATTCAGACCACTTTTGCAGCTGAGCAGCAATCATGAGCATGCGGTCTCCATGGCTCAGGTTAAAACACGGCTACAATCTGACTTGTCAACTCTCCATATACTGTCTTTACTTTTATCATATTTGTAGTCAGGATGATGCTGATGAATTTTATTTCAGTTTTACTTTTATTTTTTCGTAATGGCTATATTTAAACTTTGAGGAGCTTCTTTGACTTTCTGTCTTACAGTGCATCTGGAAACTATGCACAGCAGTTCACCTGTTCCACATTTTGTCATATTACAGCTATATTCCAAATAATAATAATAATAATAATAATAATAATAATAATAATAATAATGGATACTTTATTGATCCCCATGGGGAAATTACTTGTTTTTCTCTGCATTTGACCCATTCACTCAGTGAAGCAGTGGGCAGCCCACTAAGCAGGCGCCCGGGGATAGGATTGAATTGATATTTTAGCTTAAAATTCTAAACACAATGCTGCCTAATGACAAAGTAAAAAAAGGTTGCTTGAAATTATTGCAAATTTATTAAAAGGGAAAATAAGAAATATAACACCTACATGAGTATTCAAAACCATAACATTTAAAATTGAGTTCAGGTACATCCTATTTTCATTGATCATGTTTCTACAACTGGCTTGATCTGTGGTCAATTCAGCTGATTGGACATGATTTGGAAATACACTGTCTATATAACATCCCATAGAGTTTTTTGGCCTTTAATTGGCTTTTTTGATAGGGAGAGTGAAAAATCAACAGGAAAGCAAAGGGTGAGAGAGAGGGGAAGACATGCTGCAAAGGGCTGTGACTCAGACTCAATGCCCAATGCCATCCCTACAGTGAAGCATGGTGTTGGCTGTATCATGCTATAGAGATTTTTTTCAACAGCAGGAATTGGGAAACTATTCATCATTTAGGGGAAGATGAATGCAGCAATGTACAGAGGCGGTTCTGTAAATATCCTTGAGTGGTACAGCCAGAGACCAGACTTCGAACCTGATTGACAGATCAGGTTGAAACTGACTGCAGATCTCTAGAGAGATCTGTGCGCTGACACTCCCCATCCCTCCTCCCCACATGATAGAGCTTGAGATTTTCTGCAAAGAAGAAACTGCAGAAAAAAAGACTTGTTGCATCATACTCGAAAAGATTTGAGGCTGTAATTGCTTCAAAAAGTACTGCAACAAAGTATTGAGCAAATGTTGCATATACCTATGTACAACTGTTTTTTACTTTTACTAAATTTCAAAAGTTTCAAGCAAACTTTTTTCACTTTGTCATTAATGGTATTGTGTGTAGAATTTCAGGCTGAAAATGAATTTTATCCATTTTTAATGACGCTGTAACTAGGGATGGGTATCGTTTAGGTTTTATCCAACACCGGTGCCAAACCGGTACTTTTGAAACGGTGCCGGTGCTTAAACGGTGCTCGAACCGGTGCTCGAACCAGTGCTTAAAGAATGGAGAACACAAAATTGGTCCAAAAACCTCTCATGTTTAGCTGTTTTTTTTGTAAAAAGATAACAATGTTAGCCTTTTCTGCAGCTATGGGGCATATATGGTATCACTCTTGGCTGGAAGCAGTGCTTAAACAATGGAAAAAACACAAACTTTGTCCAAAAACCTCTCATGTTTAGCTGTTTTCCACTTTTTCTTTGGTCATTTTACCCTTTTTGGCCAGGGTGAAGGGAGTATCTGCCATTAAACAAGAAGCCGCATGTAACTACAACGCTGTTTGCTAGTTCACCTTACATGCATTAATGTAATAACGTGGTTAGCCTACTCAACGTAAATTACACACGAACAACATTAAGCTACTCACGCAGAGAAGAACGGCTGCTGCTGCCATCATCATCATTTCTGCTACACTGGCAGGGCTAGGGGCCAGGACTCTCCTCTTCAGGTTTTTGGGGGATGTTGCTAACTCCGAGTCCGATAACAGGCAAACCACCCGTAGTAGGTACGGCGCATTTCTCGGCTTTTAAAACAACGCTATGCGTCGCCAGGTGTTTCATCAGATTTGAGGTGTTACCTCCTTTGCACAGTATCACCTTAAAGCACTTGTTGCAGGCTGCTGAGTTTGCATCTTTTGCTGTGAAGTACAGCCAGACTTTGACCGCTTCACCTTGGGCATTTTTAATCTGTAGATCTGCTCTAAAAGAACGTATGTGAAATGAAAAATGATTGGCTAGAATCTGAAGCATATGACATCTCAGGAAAATAAAGCACCGATATAAAACACCAAATGTGCGCTGCTTTTTGTTCTGGTTACTACCGTTTATGTCAGAACCGGTACCCATCCCTAGCTGTAACATGACAATATAGGGAAGTGAAGCACTGTAAATACTTTCCAGATTCACTTTAAAACAGCGGACACTGGAAGTTAAACCCAAAGAGGTTAAACCCAAAACAGGCCCCTTAAAGTTCAACTATACTGCAAAACCCCAAAAGTTACCAGAACCTAATTTTTTTTTAAGTTGAAGCTTATAAGAACTTCAAGAGTTTGAATACATTTGACACGTACCTTTTGACTGCAATAAAATTAGCACATTTAAAAAAAAAAAGTTTATTAAGATTTTTGATATAAAGAAAAAAAACAGACAACACAACAGCAAGGGCAAAAAAACAGAAGGCAAAAAATTACACTGCATCAACAAAGATACTACTTCAACACTGGCAAGCTACAAAAATAAAACACTAGGGTGGTAGACTGAATTATTGATCAGAAGACTTTGTTTTAATACATGATCTAAAAATGGCTGCCACACATTAAAAAACGTACTAAGTTTGTCCTCTAATGTATACCTAATTCTCTCCATATGCAGTAGAGCAATCAGTTCTGCCAGCCACGAGGTACAATGTCAGACTTCCAGAGAGCCAAGATAATTTTCTTAGCAATTACCATTCCTAACAGAATTGTAGTTTGTGCAGCAGAGCTGAGGTGTAAAAGGGAAGAGGAGGATCCAAACAATGCAGTTATTGGGTGGCTCTAATGTGCAGTTGTACATATCAGAAAAACATTTAACCAATAGTTATGCAATTTGGGACAAGTCCAGAATAAATGGGTAAGAGAGCCTTCTCCAAGTTTATAACGATCGCATATTGGACTAATGGAAGGAAAAATCCTATGCAAATTAGTTTTTGAATAATGACGTCTGTGAAGCACTTTGAATTGAATTAATGGATGCCTTGCATTTATAGAACAAGAATGGATCCTACACAGACTCCTCTCCCAAACCTCATCTCCAAATAGCAAACCAAACTCTTCCTCCCATGCTGTCTTCAAAAAGTCAGATTTAAAAGTCAAATACTCTGAAAAACCATTCACAAAACCAGAGACCAACTTTTTAGAAGCCGGGGAGCTCAGAAGGAGCTTAAAAATTGGCTCCTCCTCCGGAAGAAATGGAAAGTTGAGGATACTCTGACGAACATAGCTTCTTATCTGTAAATAATGGAAAAAATGTGATGTAGGGAGAGAGAACTTGTTCTGCAACTGGGTAAATGATGCAAATTGCCTATCAATATATAAATCTTTAAGAGTAAATATACATTTCTGTGTCCAGACCTCAAAAGAGGCATCTAAACATGAGGGTGGAAATGCATGATTACGATATATTGGAGTATGGATCGAAGTGTCTGGTAGTGCACAACCTTTTTTGATCTGACTAAAGATTTTAACGCAGTTTAAAACTATAAAATTATTGACCTTGGTTCGCGGATTAGAAGACGAAAGAAGAAGAGCATCACTCTCTACAACCACCCGGGGGCGGGGTATTAGCAAACATGACCTTTTTGTACTCTTCCTGCCAGTAAGCAAGAGTTCTAGCATTCACAGCCCAATAATAAGACTGAAAACGTGGCAGACTAAAACCCCCTTAAGTTTGGATTTACATAGATGAACTTTTGATATCCTGTGAGTTTTAAAGCCCCAAACAAATGGTAATACTACTGAGTCGGCAAAAATATATAAAAATAGATATAAGAATTTAGGAGGAGAAACCATTTTGATTATGTTAATGAAACCTACCATGGAAATAGGGAGAGCCCTCCATTTCCTTTTTCAGTTTTTCAACTTGTGCAGAATAATTCAGCTTAAAGATCAATTTATGATCCTTAGGCAAAGTAACACCCAAGTATTTCAATCTATCTGTAATTTTAAAAGGCAAAGTTTTCAAAAACTCAACTTCCAGGTTTGCAGTCAAAGCCACAAACTCACTCTTCTGCCAGTTAATTGTATAACCCGAGATTTCACCAAATGACCTCACCAGATCCAATAGTACAGGAACAGATCACTCAGGATTTGATGAGAACAAAACAACATCATCCGCATATAAAGAAATGTAGTGCTTGATATTCCCCAATCGGACAGGGTCAATGGAGGGCTCATTCCTAATGTCTACTGCAAGAGGTTCAATAGCAACTGAGAAGAGCAAAGGCCTCAAAGGGCAGCCTTGTCGTGTCCTGCGGTGTAAAGAAAAAGGCGCTGATCTATCTTGGTTAGTGAGAATGGAAGAAGTGGGATGTCTATATAGCATATTAACCCATGATATAAACTGTTCGCCTAAACCGAACTTCTCCAGTACCTAGGGATGGGTATTGATAAGATTTTCACGATTCCGATTCCATTTTCGATTCTGTTTAACGATTCGATTCTTTATCGATTCTCTTATCGATTCTCTTTAAAAAAGGAGAACACTAAGGTCGATTAGCTTAGAACATAGGTGTCAAACTCTGGCCCCCTAATCACATTTGGCCCGCGAAGCCATACCAAATTACTATCAGAGCTGGCCTACTGGTATTATACAGCTAATATATATATATTGTTTAGTATTAAGCTTTGCTTGTTCCATATTCAGTTTTTCAGCAAAACGTGTTTGAGTCCATAAGAAAAGATTCATTCTTATATCTGGAGCAATAAATATATTTCAATAAATATTAACGTTAGCCCGCAACTTTGTTCCAGTTTTGAATTTTGGCCCACTGTGTGTTTGAGTTTGACACCCCTGGCTTAGAACTTTGTTTTATATCTTCTCTTTGAACAAGATAGAAATTTAGGAGTAACATGGCCTTACAAACCCAGCAGTGAGATCTTAAGAGATCCAGCCTACGGCTCTTCAATGGGGTGTCACAGGGTCCCCAGGAAAAAAAATTGTAAATGTAAAATAATAAAATAAATATTCTTCAGTAGCAATAACAAAGTATAACATAAATTGTTCTGTGGCAATTACACAAGAATATCCAGTAATGTCCCTGCCTACAATTAAACACATTCACTTACCGAAAATCGGGGCATCTGCTGTGGCAAATGGGTGCAAGCCTTTTACCACAAACTTAGTCACTGCTTGGTGTCATTCGTCTATCCTGGCCTGAAAGGAGACGCTACCGGTAGACTGCAGCGAGAGCTGCTAGCATCTGAGCCAGACTCTGTCTCTCTCATCACGGTCACCTAAAAGCACAGTAATGGCAGGTTTTGTAATAAGGCAGATCGCGCTAACATAATATGCACTGTTAGTTGATTATTTACCTGCCGCATTAACGGGAGAGGACGTGCAAACGTTACCGCTGCTGCTGGGTTGAGCTTCACGAGTCCGGAGCGGAATTAAAAACACGACATTCATTTAAGGTCATCGCGTGTTTTGTGAGCAAATGCTTTTGCATATTCGTAGTGTTTCCTCCCTTAAATGAAATATCTACTTTGCAAGTATTGCAAGTTGCCCTGTTGTCATCCGTTCTCGTAAAGTATAACCAAACTTTTGAGCGTTTGAGCCGCTTACGCGCCGTGTTTCCTGCCAGGTAAATGACGCTCCGCAACGTGATGACGTCATTCGGGGCAACTGGAATCGATAAGGGAATCGTTTGCAAAAATGGCAAACGATTCCAAGGAATTGAAACAGTGGGAACCGGTTCTCAACAAGAACCGGTTTTCGATACCCATCCCCACCAGTACCCCAAGCATATAGGCCCACTCGACCTGGTCAAACGCCTTTTCAGCATCTAAGCTCAGTACTGCGATCTTGCAAGTCCCCCAATGCCTATGATACATAATGTTCATCAATCTCCGAACGTTAAAAAAGGAAAACCTCTGGGGCACAAACCCAGTTTGATCTGGATGTAAATTAGCACATTTAATATATAAATTAAAAAATATTCAGTTCCTGCTACTTAAAGTTATAACTTAAAAGGAATAGCACAATAGAGTCACTTTTCCAATTTAGAAAAACTCAATTTTCAAGCAGTCTTTTGAATTAAACAAAAGTCAAATACCTGGACATTTTCTTGGTTTCCGGCAATAACACAATGTGATGTTATTATTCAAGAAATTATTTAAGAAAATAAAATCATTTCCTCAGAAAAAAACAGAGAAAAACACAGTTCTGGGGGTCATGTGGGAAGCAGCAGCGGTGGCAAAACAGGTTCGGAGGCCGACTGCGTGGGAAACAGCGGTGGTACAGGCAAAACTAAGGCTGCCATGATGGCAAAGAAAGTGCTGGTGTGGAAAGTGGCTGGTGTCAGTGCGACTTGGCAGCCATTGGGAGACGGCTGGTGTGCAGGGCCAGATGAGGCAGGACCACATGAGGCAGGACCAGACGGCGCACTGACCTCTGGTGGAGATGGAGATGGGGGAGACTGTGCGTAGAAGCTGCAGGTGGTTGAGCTGATGATTCAGTAGTCAGCAGCATGGAAGCTATGGGTGATGGAGCTGCAGGCGGTGGTGTGGCACCTGCAGATGGTTGTGCTGGTGATTGTGCTGGAGGTGACATGGCAGCCACTGGCAGTTGAGCAGGTGATGGCTGGGCGGACTATCCTAAGGCCCCGGCGGAGACGGATGGTGGCTTGGAAGCCGCAATCAGCTGGAGCAGCTCTCCTGAGCCTCCAGTGGAAACAGACATCAAACCAGCAGGTGTGGAAACCTCTGGGTGAGGCGAAGCTAGCTGGAGCTGCGCAGGGCACAAAGCCAGCTCAGGATGCTTCTCGGCCTGCAGAAATGTTAAGTCTTTTGCAGGCTGGATGAGCTCGCTTGAGCCCTCAGCTGACAGAGGAGGAGGCTGGGGCTGTTTGTGCCCAAGCTCTTAGCCGATGATGAAGGTGTCTGGGTCGGCTCACCCTAGCTCTCATCTGAGAAGGCTGGCAGAGCTCCCAGGTGGAAACAGCTGCAGGAGGTTGAGATGGCTCAGCCTCTTGGGAGAGTTTCAATCTCTGAAACAGCCACACACAGTTTGAGGATACATAAATCATTGTTAATGATGGAACAATGGACAGAGGAAAATACAGGGCTTAAATACACAAGGGAGTGTATTTAGTAATGAGGGACTCAGATACAGGAGGAGAGCAGGGAATAATCAAACATAATGAGACAAAGGGGAAGCTAAACTCAACATACTGAACACAGGACAAGGACTATCAAAATAAAATAGGAAGCATGAAACGGACACAGACTGACAGACTGAGACTCGGGAACAAAGGAAACATGAAACACAGAGACAAAAGTAACTAGATATGGAACACAGGGAAGACATAGTGACAGAGTGCTAAGACTCAGAACTAAGCATACAACACACGTAGACAAAATAAAGAGAACAAGAATACAGAACTAAACCTTCAACAGATACATGACACCAGGAACACAGGGGAGGCACAGAAACAAAACAGAAACTAGGAACTATAAATATAATACAAGCAGAAAACAATAATTCAAATAATATAACTTAAAAAAATTTCACAGACCCAGTACTATGACAACCAGCTTCCAGACCCCTGTACTCGGAATGATTACAGCGGTGTTCAGTCCTTGGGATAACTATAGTAGTGTAGGTGTAATGCATAGATCACTCCAAATATTATCAAGAAGTTCATCAGCATTTTTTGGAGGCCTCCAGTCTCTTTGATGGCAGACTTTCACAGTTTGGACATGTGCAGAGGTGGGCTGGTAGATATATTTGGCAAAGAATGTTAGATATTAATGAAAAATGAAAACAAAGTGGACCATTGCTAGAATTCAAAATCTCACTTTTGGTTTGAGGTTCATGCTAAATAATCTCTTTCCATTGTGGATTTTTTTTAAATTCAGCCATAACTTTTGCTGACTTGCTGACCTGTTTTGGAAGCCCACTACTTGAATAGTCATTGGTTGAATAAGACAACTGTTACGTTTGGTGTAGATGTAGGTTTTCCCAACAGTCACCTCAAGGTGCTTAAAATTGTAAGGGAAAGCTTACAATATTAAGCACCTTGAGGTGACTGTTGTGATTTAGCACTATATAACTAAAATTGAATTGAGTAGAACAATTCAAATTAGTAGAACATGTTAAGCATACTCTGTTTTAACTCTCAGTTCACCTACATTGGAAATAATAATAATAATAATAATAATAATAATAATAATAATAATAATTAGTCTTTCAGAAGAAAGAGAAGTAGAATTTTGGATGGCTACTATCTTCTTTTTTTTAATTCATGTTTTGGATGGACAGAAACATATACACATATACAACGGGAGTAATAATATTGTCAGTTCTCCGTCTTAACAGCAACAAACAAATAAGAGCTAACAATAGCTAAAGAAAACCAAAAGAAAAAAGAGAAAAAAAAGAAGAAAAAAAACCAGAAGAAACAAAATAAGAAACTGCCTACTGGGAAACACCAGCAAAAACAAGAACAAAAGGGGCAGAACACCCAGGTGCCTAGAAACTAAACTCGACCTTGACCAATTTCTTTCCTCTACTGGCTGTCAAAGAAAAAGAACAACAACAACAATGACAACGACATAAGGAAAACAAAATAAGAAAAAAAAAAACAACGTATCACATTATCTAAGAGACATTGTCGATGTACAACAAAAAGGGACCCCAAACCTGATCAAAAATATCTTCTCTCCCCTTAACTCTGTACGTAACCTGTTCATATAATGCCATCTTGGACATTTGTTCAGACCATTCCCTGAAACAACAGGGGCTGGATGATTTCCAGTGCCTTATCCTGCAGCCTGTTATGAAAGCCAAACGCACCCATAGTCTCTGTCTTCTAGTGAGAATACTGCTGTCAGGTAACAGACCCAGGGCACACAAAGCTGGAGACTTAGAAAGGTGAAGATTAAAAAGATCATTCACAAGGTTAATGATCCCATCCCACAAATAATCATTTTTCCGGCATCCATACAACATGAACTAGGGTCCCGGCTTCCTCCTGACATTTCCAGCGGGTGTCAGTGTAAGCAAGCTTCAAATTGACTAGCTTACTGGGAGTCCAGTAATTTCTGTGAAGCAACTTGTATTGGATAAGCTGAGATTGTGCTTCACGTGAGCAAACATACCATGATGAAGCCAGCTTCTTCCAACTATCCCCTGAAATCTGAATTCCCAGATCCTTCTCCCAGCACTGCCTCAGCCCCTCCAAATTGGGAGAGTGTGCCTCTCTGAAGATCCCATAGAATTTGGATGCTCTGATTCTATTGATACCAGGAGCTGCAAACACCTCCTGAATACTAGATGGAGGGTCTGAGTTATTGTTCAAAATGGCTTTAATACAGTGTCTAACTTGAAAAAACCTCCAAATTTCCCTTGGATCCAGATTACATTCTTGTCTGATTTCCACAAATGATTTCATGCCAGTTTGCCCAAATAAATCCCCCACCTGGTTGATACCTGCCCTAAACCAAGCCTCCCACCTGAACGGTTTCTTACCAATTAATATTTTCTTATTATACCAGATAGAGGCTCTAGAGGTAAGATAGGGGCTAGTGTTGATAAATTGATGAGCTCTAAACCAGGTCTCTTGTATGAAAGCCAATACTGGATCTTTAAACGGTACTGGTCTTCCCCTCTGAGTGAGGAAGGCCTCTAAAGTATTTGTATTCTATTTTTATCTTATTGTATATTTATTTTATTTTATTCTACTGTATATAGTATTTCATTTTATTCTATTCTGTACAGTTGTGTACTGTATTTATTCTTATTGTATTCTAATTTTTGCCTCATAACTTTTGCACTGTCCACTTCCTGCTGTGACAAAACAAATTTCCCACGTGTGGGACTAATAAAGGTTATCTTATCTTATCTTAAAGATGAGGGAGTCACAAGACTTGAGGACAGAGGACAGGGCGGTGAGGACAGAGCTAATGAGTTGAATCTGTTTTTCAACAGACTCAACATTGCCATAAATGCTCACCCTCCTACTGACTTACTTGTAGTCAGTGTGCAATCCACAGCCACAGCACTCTCTCTCCCTCCCCCATGGCACCATAGCTTCGGGTAAAAGTCCTGACACCCCTCCCCCACCTATCATTTTCACTCATGACCAGGTTCAAAGACAAATGAGAAGATTCCACTCAGGCAAGTTTGCTGGACACATAACTTATTTATTTGAACAGTTTCAGTCAGGTTTCAGAGCTCATCACAGCACAGAAACAGCTTTAATGAACAGCTTTCTTGTCCTGCTAGACCTCAGTGCAGCATTCGATACTGTTGACCATAATATTTCATTAGACCATGCTGTAGGTGTTAAAGGCACTGCACTACAGTGGTTTAAAACATATCTATGTACTAGACTCCAAGTTCATGTAAAAGAAGAGGCCTCTTCACACGTTTCACAGGGTTCTGTGCTAGGACCAATTCTGTTTACGTTATGCATTCTTCCCTTTGGCAGTATCATTAAAAGGCATAACATTAATTTTTACTGCAATGCTGATAATACCCAATTTTATCTACCCATGATGCCAGATAACAATGTTTTTTTCTGAAATTTTTTTTCTTTTTTGTTGATTATATTCTGTCTTTCTTAATTTTAACTACCATAAAATTTAGAGAATGTTTTATTTACATTTGATGTAAATAAACACACAAATTACCCCACTGTACCCATGTCTGTCTGTGTATTATCAGAGAACTCTTAGAAGGCAAGAGGATACCCTATCTTCTGTCCAGCTGGACCTCCAGCAGGTGTCTCGGGGGCTTCGTCCTCATCTGGAGGAGCTAGCACAGCTCAGGAAGTCTCTGGATGTTGCGATGCAGGAAGTGTCTGAAGTTGAGGCGCTTAGAGAGCATCTAGGTAACTGAACCTCAGACCTCTTTACCACAGTAAATGTAACAGCGTCTTCCCTGTATTAATAAATTGTTACTTGGTCAGATATGAAATATGCTGTCTTCATTTAGCAACAGAGACTGTAGCTAGACAATGTCAAGTAGTCTGGTGCGATCCTCCAGTAATATCTTTCACCATCCACCACTTGTCTCAACAAGGTTAAGAGAAGGTTCCAGTTCTCCACTTTCTTTACTTTCATGTTTTCAAGAACATGAAAAACGTTCTTAATCGTAAATTGAAACAATGAGTAATTTCTGCATTGATGCAATATAAAATGAAGAAAAATATCAGTTGTCCTCCTTCCAACAGTCTGTGCTTCTGATTTTGAAATTTAAAATACCAGATTAGGACCCTTTATGGACTTTTATGGATGTCGTTTAGTCTGAGCTCATTTACTATAAACTTTCTGGATAAAGTCATTAACACATAAAAGAAATGAGGTAAGATACTAAGGCTGCAACCAACAGTTATCTTCATAATCACAATCTGGAATCTGAAAAGGTTAATCCAGCCTTGGTGGTTATTACTCTGTTTTTCTGAACTAAATGAACAGTAAAATAATTCAACAATGATTGGGCGTGTCTAGACAGTAAAGAATATTTCAGGATTTCGCTAAATGATCTTATTATGTTCTTCAACCAGGAACCTTGGAGGAGAACTTAAAGCGTCACTCAGGCCTCCTACATCTTCATGCTGCTCAACTTAATCTCAATAAAAAGCACCTGCAGGAGCTTGAAGTGACATCTTATGATGGGAAGTTGATCTGGAAAATTGAAGACTTTGGGAAGAGGAGTGGGGCAGAGGCCAATGGTCAGCTGTCATGCCTGACAAGTGTGCCATTCTACACTGGACGCTGTGGATACAAGATGGCCATTAAAGCCTATCTGAATGGGGATGGGGAGGGAAGAGGTACTCACCTGTCACTTTATGTAGTCCTCATGCCTGGAGACTTTGACACTCTTCTGCCATGGCCTTTCAGACAGACTGTGTCTCTCTCTGTTCTGGACCAAAGTGGTGCCTCTAACCATCGGAGTCTCAGCTTCAGACCTGACCCTACCACCAAATGCTTCCAACAACCCACTCCTGAATCCCAGACCAATGTTGCTGTTGGATTTCCTTGCTTTATTTCCCACAATATGCTGCAAACTCCCCAAAATGCTCTGTACGTTAAAGACAACACGCTATTTGTGAAAGCTAAGGTGGATATGACAGGTTTTGAGCAGCTGTAAAATTTCTTCATTATCTGATGATAAGCTTAAATGACAATATTAACAAAGATATACCATAGGGATGGGGTCATGTGGCCCAGCCTTAAGATGGCAGCATAGCGGGATTGCTACTAAGACAGCGTACAAACTGTACGCTGTTAGTGTGGTTTGGAATATACAGCATTGAAATGTCTAAAGCTTCATCTGTCAAACGGTGTGAAATCTTTCCCGAAGACGCAAGACAGGCACTAAGACAACCGCACCAAATCCAGCACACAACACAGATGAAGTATTGGATGAGTTCAAATCAAATCTGAGACATATTGAACCAGGCGGCTCATATCGAGGAGGCTGAGGCTTGCATTGTTGAGGTAGAAAGCACACTTGAAAAAAACAGAAACATCACTGAACTATCAAAAGAATCCTACTTCTTGAAGCCAAAACAGATGACTTAGAAAACCGAGTAAAATGAAAGAACTTGTGCATCTTTGGCATAAGAGAGGAAGCAGAGGGGAAACAACCACTCTTCGACTTTATTAACAACATGCTACCTAAATGCTGGGGCTAGCGCCTGACAAGTCATTCACACTGGAACGAATACATCGCACGCTAGCCCCCGGGAAACAGAACAGAGCGGTGCTCATTGGTTTCTTAAAATTCCAAGAAAAAGAACTGGTGTATTGGGAAGCAAGAAAACAACAAATTACACAAGATCACATTTGCATAGGATCTGTCTGCGGAAATGGTTAGGATCCTATGGGGATTTTTACCAGGTTGTCAAGCTGCTTATTGATAATAATGCCTTCCATGGATTCCAGCACAACCCCTATAGGCCCAGGATCCTGTACGATGGAAAGATCCACCTTTTCTCAACACCTCAAGAAGCTGAAAAATTCTATAAGAATCTGCCAAAGGACACATGAGAAGATGCCCATGATCAGTAAGTCGTAAAGGACAAGTTACTTAAACAACAGGTTAACCTTTAAGACATTTAATGAGACAGCTCCTGCTCCTACATAACTGATTAGCAACAGAGTCATTGACAAGAGACAGATAAAATCTTGAGTTTGAATTAATACAACATAACTGGACATTTTAAAGCGCATATTCGTTCTAAGTTTAATCTGAATTGTTTTAGGATCTATACTAACAGCTGAGCCTTAATTAAGTCATTATTTTTTGCTATCGAGGGTAAACTTTATTTTATTATGGAACAAATTAGTACCTTTATATGATTAGTAGACACTGTCTGATTTATGGGGCTTTAGTGAGGTTGCGTTGACTAGTTACTCCTCAGTGATGTGGATTAACACCCTCCAAATATTTTGCTCAAGGGAAGGGGGAGGCATTTCTGATAAGTAAATGCAAATGTTCAATCAGAGATTGTTTACAAGTTCTGTATCTGGTGTGTGTGAGTATGTGAATGTATGTGCAAACCTGCATCTCCTTTTTCCTTACTTTGTCTATCTTAAGTACACAATCTGATACTATTTTATGAAGAGGACAACTAAAGAAAACATTTTGAACGTTAACATTCCGTTAACATCCTCTTATAGGGGAATCAGTCTTATGGGTTGTAGTGATGGGTCGGTTGCGAACGAAATGGCTCTTGGAGCCGGTTCTTTGACGTGAACGACGTGTGAATAGTTGATTTTTGTATTATATGATTTATTTATTACATTTTATGTGGAGTGAATAAATAAAAGTATATTTACGGTGGCCCCTACAGACAAAGCACATACAAACTTCAAATCATGTACGAACTCTGAAGCACGTACAAACTCCAAAACACGTAAAAACACGTACAAACTCCAAGACACGTATAAAAGACAACAGAAGTGCTCCAGGATGCTAGGGGCAGTGTTGAGCTTTTGTTACCTAGTGGCTACACAAGCCAGCAAGTACCAACGACCGGATTTGGTGTGTGGTAGTAACATGTAAATGAACATTTTTTTTTTTAATTATTTGACTATATATGAATGCTTGTGTATAAATACACAAACAATACACATATGCTTTCATGCTTTCAATTGTGTAATTTAAGTGATCTAGGTAGCTCTGTTTTGGAAGTTCAGTTCATGCTAGAAATGTGTTTTGGAGTTTGTACGTGTTTTGTCTCTAGGGGCCACCGCATATATTTCTATATAAACATATATAAATAAAACCACTTTTTTTTTTACATTAGTAATTCCTTTTGTGCATAATTTTATATTATTGTTAATAATAAATTAACTGAAGCAACAAAACCTGAAGAGCCGGTTCGGAAAGGCTCTTTTTAGTGAGCCGATCCAAAAGAGCCGGTTCTCTAAAAAGAGCCGGAAATCCCATCACTAATGGGTTGTGATACAAAGATTTTGTGTAAAGCGTTTTCTAGGAGATTGGATAAATATGTGCTTAATTTGATAATAGACGATCAACAAGGTTTTGTTAAAACGAGACAAGGCTATCACAATAGAAGACGTGTCCTCAATGTACTGTATGACAAAAACAATAATGACACACCACTGTTATCACTAGATGCATGCAAAGCCTTTGATAGAATAGAATGGATCTATCTCTTACAGGTGCTCCCCAAATATGGACTGGGTGAAACATTTCTCAAATGGATCTGGTTCATGTATACAAGCCAGACAGTGCAAGTTTTAACTAACAATAACATGTCAAAACCCTTTAATTTACAGCAGTCAACCAGGCAGGGCTGCCCTCTGTCTGTTTGTGTTAGCAATAGAGCACAAACACAATGTTCAAATATAAGGGTGTTCATAAGTGCACGTGACACCAGGACACCCTAGGCTGGAGGTCGATGATCGATTTTTGTAATCATATCACCAGACCTGGACATTCGGGTAAAGAGAGGGGCTGAGCTATCAATTGATCACCACCCAGTGGTGAGTTGGATCAGGTGGATGCTGGACAGACCTGCCGGGTCACTGAGTCCAAATGGACCATGTTCATGACCTCCATTGCCGAAGTCACTGCACTGAGATTCAAGATTCAATTCAATTTGTCACGTGCATAGTTATACAAGTACAACACAGTGAAATGTGACCTGATACGCTCCTCGACTATGCAAAAAAGAGAGAGAGAACTTTATATACAGTGAATGAGTATATACAAAGAGGACATTATGTGCAAGTGGGTGAGTTATATACTTTGTATAAATTAAGATAAAATAGAACAATCTTGAAATTTACAGCTAGTGTACATAGCGTAGGTAAGATGTTAAAGTGTCTTGTGCTGTAGTAAAGCCAGAATGATCAGGAGGTAATTTAGTCATTTAAATCAGCTGTGATGGATCAAGGACAAATCTAAAACCTGCAGGACCTCAAGGCTCTTCAGTAGGGATGGGTATCGTTTAGGTTTTATACGATACCAGTACCAAACCGGTACTTTTGAAACGGTGCCGGTGCTCGAACCGGTGCTTAAAGAATGGAGAACACAAAATTGGTCCAAAAACCTCTCATGTTCAGCTGTTTTTTTGTAAAAAGATAACAATGTTAGCCTTTTCTGCAGCTATAGGGGATTTATGGTATCGCTCAAGCTATCAAATACGGCGCATTTCTCGGCTTTTAACAAAATGCTATACGTCGCCAGGTGTTTCATCAGATTCGAGGTGTTACCTCCTTTGCACAGTATCACCTTGTTGCAGTTGTTGCAGGCTGCTGGGTTTGCAACTTTTGCTGTGAAGTACAGCCAGAATTTGACCGCTTCACCTTGGGCATTTTTAATCTGTAGCTCTGCTCTAAAAGAATGTACGTACCTGGGCCTGCTTACTATCCTAGGAAAGGTAAAATGATTGGCTAGAATCCAAAGTGTATGACATCTCAGGAAAAAAAAGCACCGAAATAAAGTACCGAAATGTGCGCTGCTTTTCGGTCTGGTTACTACCGTTTATGTCAGAACCGGTGCCGGTACCCATCCCTACTCTTGAGGCCTGGAGTTGGCCACCACTGCTTTAGATGGCTATCTATTTAAATTATTTCTTGATTCAACAGGTCTGCCAGTAATCAGGCCCGCGTTTGTTTAGTGAAACTGAACTCAGCTTTCTAAAAGTGGTTATCACCATTAATGGTTTAAAAAGAGGGACGATTACTTTTTTACACACGACCTGGTAGGTTTGGAAGATTTTACTCCCTTAATTAATCAGTGAAATGCTCATTTAAAAACTGCATTTTGTATTTACTTTTTTTTTTAATTTACAATTTTTTGATGATCTGAAACATTTAGGTGTGACAAAACACTAGGAAATCAGGAAGGGGGAACACTCTTTCACACCACTGTAGGTGTCCCAAGCTTTACAGCATCATCATTCAAAAAGCCTTGAGGCTGCCAAAGGAAACAGGCATAGCACTGCAAATATTTCCTGGATGAACAATTCCCAATTTTAATGAATTAATCTCAATTCACTCTATTACTTAAAATGTAACATGTTGATAATTTTCAATTTATGCAAGTTCTAAGAAATTATCTTTTTTTTCATATATTTTTATTGAAATTTTCTTTTATAATTCAATTCAATTCAATTTTATTTATATAGCGCCAAATCACAACAAAAGTCGCCTCAAGGCGCTTCATAGATACAGAGAAAAACCCAACAATGATATGACCCCCTATGAGCAAGCACTTTGGCGACAGTGGGAAGGAAAAACTCCCTTTTAACAGGAAGAAACCTCCGGCAGAACCAGGCTCAGGGAGGGGCGGGGCCATCTGCTGCGACCGGTTGGGGTGAGAGAAGGAAGACAGGATAAAAGACATGCTGTGGAAGAGAGACAGAGGTTAATAACAGATATGATTCAATGCAGAGAGGTCTGTTAACACATAGTGAGTGAGAAAGGTGACTGGAAAGAAAAAACTCAATGCATCATGGGAATCCCCCGGCAGCCTACGTCTATTGCAGCATAACTAAGGGAGGATTCAGGATCACCTGGTCCAGCCCTAACTATATGCTTTAGCAAAAAGGAAAGTTTTAAGCCTAATCTTGAAAGTAGAGATAGTGTCTGTCTCCTGAATCCAAACTGGAAGCTGGTTCCACAGAAGAGGGGCCTGAAAACTGAAGGCTCTGCCTCCCATTCTACTTTTAAATACTCTAGGAACAACAAGTAGGCCTGCAGAGCGAGAGCGAAGTGCTCTGATAGGGTGATATGGTACTACAAGGTCATTAAGATAAGATGGGGCCTGATTATTTAAGATTTTGTATGTGAGGAGCAGGATTTTGAATTCAATTCTGGATTTAACAGGAAGCCAATGAAGGGAAGCCAAAACAGGAGAAATATGCTCTCTCTTTCTAGTCCCTGTCAGTACTCTTGCTGCAGCATTTTGGATTAGCTGAAGGCTTTTCAGTGAGTTTTTTGGACATCCTGATAATAATGAATTACAGTCGTGCAGCCTGGAAGTAATAAATGCATGAACTAGTTTTTCAGCGTCACTCTGAGACAGGATATTTCTAATTTTAGAGATGTTGCGCAAATGGAAGAAAGCAGTCTTACATATTTGTTTAATATGTGTGTTGAAGGACATGTCCTGGTCAAAAATGACTCCAAGGTTCCTCACAGTGTTACTGGAGGCCAAGGTAATGCCATCCAGAGTAAGAATCTGGTTAGATACCATATTTCTAAGATTTTCAGGGCCGAGTACAATAACCTCAGTTCGATCTGAATTAAGAAGCAGAAAGTTAGCGGCCATCCAGGTCTTTATGTCTTTAAGACATTCCTGCAGTTTAACTAATTGGTGTGTGTTGGCTTCATAGATAGATAGAGCTGGGTGTCATCTGCATAGCAGTGTAAATGTATAGTATGTCTTCTAATGATATTGCCTAAGGGAAGCATGTATGATGTAAACAGAATTGGTCCTAGCACTGAACCCTGTGGAACTCCATAATTAACCTCAGTGTGTGAAGAGGACTCTCCATTTACATGCACAAATTGGAGTCTATTAGATAGATATGATACAAACCACTGCAGTGTAGTACCTGTAATACCTACAGCATGTTCTAATCGCTCTAATAGGATATTATGGTCGACAGTATCGAACGCTGCACTAAGGTTATACAATACAAACAAATGTTTGAACATCCTCACATTCACACACCCATCCACACTTCAAACCCTTCTTCTTTCCCTTCTTTCTCATGAACAGCCTCCACCTCCACTCCCTATCATATCCTTGTATGGCTTCCACATATTCATAAAGTCCAATTGTTTGCCCTTGGCAATATATGTTAGCCTTTCCAGGCCTAGAGAGTCTGCAATTTCCTTCTTCCAGAGTCCCATGGAGGGAGCATCCATACTCCTCCAACATAGTGCAATGGCTCTTCTGGCTTTAAGTAGTCCATAGTCCAGTAATTTAGTCTGTTTTGCCAGTTGTTTAAATTCCCTTGGATATTCCAAGTACACAGAGTTTACCTTTTAAAGGGATTTTTACCTTAAACATTTCAGACAGACATTTGATTGCATCTTTCCAAAATTCCTGGATTTTAGGACATTCACATGGAGAAGAGTTCCCTTTTCAACTTAACATTTAGTAGAGATGTCTGAAATGTGATTGGACATATGATGGAGCTTGATGGGTGTTTTATAGGTTCTCATGATCCATTTATATCGGAGAAGTGTAAAGCGCATGTTTATTGTTTGTTTTTGTGCTTTTAAGCAAGACTGGTTCCAATCACTTTCATCTATGTCCTCTTGGATTATCCCTTCTCCATGCATCTAACATGGCTGAGTCTTTGGCTGAGGAAAGCATCAATAAGTTATAATACATAGAAAGAAAGCCTTCCCTTTTGTATTCTCAATGCATACCTCCTGTATTTTTTGTAATGGTGGAAGGTCAGGAATCTGTTGCATTTTTGATGACATATAATTTTTCAATTGTACCCACATAGCAAAGTTGGTATGGCCCGGATCTGACCCACACAATCTGCTTACACAGGGCCCACATGACGGCCCTTTGGTGGCCCAAATCAGGTTTGCCAGATGTGGCCCGCACAACGCCAGTTGTAGACACACTGCTGGCCCTGTGCTGGCCCAGAACAGTTTCAGCTCTGGCCCCAGATGTCAGCCTAATGTGTACCTCAATCAAGCCATGTAATAACAACATGTGTCGGAACATAATAGTGCAAAAGTAACATGACAAAACTCTGTTCGCACAGTAAATGGACTGATTGTTATATAGTTCTTTTCGAGTCTCCCAGATTACTCAAAGTGCTCTATACAACATGCCACATTCACCCAATCACACACTTTCTCTAAACTGAGTGCTTCCTCACATCTGGTTGACATACACCCTGCCGTGACACCAGTCAGTCAGAAGTGCCAGCTTGATGTCGGATCCGGGCCACACCTGTTTTCTATGTGCCTGGGCCACATAAGCCAAACCACAATCAAGCCAGATATGGCATGTCATTACATAGACAGGCCTGGCCCATATCTGGATGACATACGTCTTATCATGCCGGAAGTCAGCCAGCAGTGCCGGCTTGATACCAGATCCGAGCCAGATCTGTCTGCTATGTGTGTAAGTATTTAAGGAAGTGCTTTGGGGGTATTAAATATTTTTTGACCTGACCAAAAGTGAGCAACATGCTGTCTGCATATAGATCTTTAACTTTTTGAATCCCTTCAATTTTCCACATTTTAAATCCTCCATCATTTTTACCAGGAGTAAACTTTTCATTACCCCAAATAGGAGTGAATTGCGAAAGCGTTGGAGGATCGCCGAAATTTTTATGTGTTGCATGCCAAATTATAATTGTGTTTTTCAAAAATGGGTTTGTTGTATTCTTTTTTAATATCTCGGTGTCTGAAGAATATAGAAAAGTGTTTAAGGGAAGATCTAGAACAAATTCTTGCTCAATGTTGACCCAGGATGTTGTTGGGCAAAAATAATGGAAATTTCTCCACAGCTGTAAAAGACCCAGTGCCAGTTATTGCACATGATTGCAGCTGTTGCTGCTAAGGGTGGTCCAAAAAGTTATTAGATTTAGGGACAATCACTTTTTCACACAGGGCCATATAATTTTGGATTTTTTTTCCCCTTAATAATAAATACCTTCATTTAGAAACGGCATTTTGTGTTTACTTGCGTTATCTTTATGTAATATTTACATTTTTATAATTATCAGAAACATTTAAGTGTGACAAACATACAGAAAAACAGAAAGGTGGCAAACATTTTTTCACACTATGGTATTTTTGGATGGGGAATGTCGCTGCATAGCCACTTTCAGATTTAGAGAAATTAAATCAGGTTGTTTGTTTTGTCAGGTTGTTTTGCAGGATGTTTAACAATATGAAAAACATAAATCATAATGACAACAGAAAACAATCAAAATTACACAAGTTGACACACACAAGTTGACACACACAGGTTTAAATGACTACTAAAGGTAGCTATCCTCCCCTGTGATCTGTTTGCTTGTGTTACGTCTGGTTCAGTTTGGGTAAGAAGGAAAAACAGCCGAGTCCGTGTAGGTGACAAACATAGTGATTTTATTACATGCTTCTAAGACAGAAGCATGGGAAGACAAGCGTACAGCCACAGATCTCCAAAGAGTGGACCGTTCCCCATCCTTATATAACCCATCACACAGTTAGACCTTACTGGAAATGATAACAGTCTCCCCATAGTCCAAAGTTCTCTTTATACAAACATCAGATGATACTTTAGAGAAAAACAAGTGTGTGACATGGCATGTTGTGCAGTTCTGTGAGCCTGTGTGTCCAACTAGAGAATGTCCTGACATGACCTCCCTGTGTAAATAAGGGTAAACGTGCGTGTTTACATAACTCTCTATGTGCATGTTCTGATGTAGGCCTGCAAATGAATTAGAACAAGGTCCTGCTGGACCCTCCAGTTATGGACGGTGAATACAATGCTGTGGATACCATTTGAGACTTGATTACAATGATGATAACCTGCATACATTAATGATTGATACTTCTAATTATAACTGTGATCATAAGAATACAAAATAAAATATCTCCTGGTCACACTTGTAATAAGTGTATGTCTATAAAACGTTAGTGAGTTTCTGGGCTTGGGGGCATGGTGAAAGCAAAAAAATTATTAAAGGATCTCCAGGAGAAGATAGATGAACTTTACAAAACAGGAAAAGGATATAAAAAGTTATCCAGGAATTTGAGACTGCCAATCAGCAGTATCTAAACTCTGATTGAGAAGTGCATGTATCTAGCGTAGTGGGCATAATAACAGCAGAAAGCGCACACATACTTGCTCATATAAGTTACTATTGAAACACATAATCAGGCAACAACAAGAACCACTCTCATTTACATATTGCACCCTTGTGGAACCTCTCGCTACACTTTTTTTTTCCTGAGTGATGTATGTCTTTTATTCTCATTCATTTAAGCATCACACACAGTGAGCAACATTAGCTACACATTAGCTATGGGCACACTAAGGTTTGTCACATGGAATCTGTTGGAGCCAGAGGTTAAGGATAAGAGGTTAAATATATTTTAAAAAACAAACAAAACAAAAAAAAAAACTACAGGCAGACCTGTCACAGCTACAGATGAATTTAAAACACTTGTGTTTCCTAATGTGTTCTCAGCCTGCTATATCTTTAGGGGAATAGTAATTTTAATACATAAAAGTGTTAATTTATCGAATTTCCCAGAGGAACCCACCCGAGGGATTAATAAAGTTCTATCTTATCTTATCTTATCTTATTTCACAGTACTCAACAGAGTTATAGATCCAGAGAGAAAATTTCTAATCATGAAATTATCTATACAAAGATATGTATTGTAAGTGTATAGGGCCCAAATGTTGACGATATCTTGGTCTTCCACGCTTTTTTTTTTACTGTAGACTCTGAATATCTAGGTTGCTCTCTTGTTCTTGAGGGAGACCTCAACTTTAGACTAAATTAAGAAATGGACAATCTTAATGCAATAATCCAGGTACAATGGCTCGCAAAAGTATTCGGCTCCTTGAACTCTTCCACATTTTGTCACATTACAGCCACAAACATGAATCAATTTTATTGGAATTCCACGTGAAAGACCAATACAAAGTGGTGTACACGTGAGAAGTGGAATGAAAATCAGACATGATTCCAAACATTTTTTACAACTAAATAACTGCAAAGTGGGGTGTGTGTACTTATTCAGCCTCCTTTGTTCTGAGTGCAGTCAGTTGCCCATAGACATTGCCTGATGAGTGCTAATGACTAAATAGAGTGCACCTGTGTGTGATCTAATGTCAGTACAAATACAGCTGCTCTGTGACGGCCTCAGAGGTTGTTTAAGAGAATATTGGGAGCAACAACACCATGACGTCCAAAGAACACACCAGACAGGTCAGGGATAAAGTTATTGAGGAATTTAAAGCAGGCTTAGGCTACAAAAAGATTTCCCAAGCACTGTTCAAGCGATCATTCAGAAATGGAAGGAGTATGGCACAACTGTAAACCTACCAAGACAAGGCCGTCCACCTAAACTCACAGGCCGAACAAGGAGAGCGCTGATCAGAAATGCAGCCAAGAGGCCCATGGTGACTCTGGACGAGCTGCAGAGTTTTACAGCTCAGGTGGGGGAATCTGTCCATAGGACAACTATTAGTCGTGCACTGCACAACGTTGGCCTTTATGGAAGACTGGCAAGAAGAAAGCCATTGTTAACAGAAAACCATAAGAAGTCCCGTTTGCAGTTTGCCACAAGCCATGTGGGGGACACAGCAAACATGTGGAAGAAGGTGCTCTGGTCAGATGAGACCAACATGGAACTTTTTGGCCCAAATGCAAAACGCTATGTGTGGCGGAAAACTAACACTGCACATCACTCTGAACACACCATCCCCACTGTCAAATATGGTGGTGGCAGCATCATGCTCTGGGATTGCTTCTCTCCAGCAGGGACAGGAAGCTGGTCAGAGTTGATGGGAAGATGGATGGAGCCAAATACAGGGCAATCGTGGAAGAAAACCTCTTGGAGTCTGCAAAAGACTTGAGACTGGGGCGGAGGTTCACCTTCCAGCAGGACAACGACCCTGAACATAAAGCCAGGGCAACAATGGAGTGGTTTAAAACAAAACATATCCATGTGTTAGAATCGCCCAGTCAAAGTCCAGATCTAAATCCAATCGAGAATCTGTGGCAAGATCTGAAAACTGCTGTTCACAAACGCTGTCCATCTAATCTGACTGAGCTGGAGCTGTTTTGCAAAGAAGAATGGGCAAAGATTTCAGTCTCTAGATGTGCAAAGCTGGTAGAGACAAACCCTAAAAGACTGGCAGCTGGAATTGCAGCAAAAAGGTGGTTCTACAAAGTATTGACTCAGGGGGCTGAATAAGTACGCACACCCCACTTTGCAGTTATTTATTTGTAAAAAATGTTTGGAATCATGTCTGATTTTCATTCCACTTCTCACGTGTACACCACGTTGTGTTGGTCTTTCACGTGGAATTCCAATAAAATTGATTCATGTTTGTGGCTGTAATGTGACAAAATGTGGAAAAGTTCAAGGGGGCTGAATACTTTTGCAAGCCACTGTAAGTAAATCCCAAAAGGTTGATTCTGTTCATCTGGACGTAGCATTTTCAGTGGGAGAAACGTTTCGTCACTCATCCAAGGGACTTCTTCAGCCTCGAAGAAACCATAGAAAATGTTGAAATGGGGTGAGACTAAACAGTTCCTGTCCAAGCAAACGCACAGGACCTCCATTACCAAAAAAGTCAGTTGTTAGCAAAAAACAAGAGCGTGTTTTCAGCAAGAGAAAGTGATTATCGCTATATGACAGCACTGAAAAACAATCCCATTATCAGGCCAGTGTTGTTCAAGACCCCCGTGATGAGGAAGAGCTCAGGCATTGTGTATTGCCTTTTTACCCCCTTTAATTGGCCAAGACAGTGTTGGGCACCAAGTGCCCAACATTCCAGATTACCAGTCCAGTTTCAGTGCCATCCACATTATTTGTTACTTTCTAATTATATCACATTGCATTACCTTATTTACTTACCCCATGTAGAAAGTAGTTAGCTTTTTTGTTAATTGTTTTTCATAATCAGAATCAGAATACTTTATTATTCCCTATGGAAATTATGTAGGTGAAGTTGCAGAAACTAACCTAATGAGCCACCGACTAACCGATTGCATTACTTTGTGTCATGCCTTTGTCAGTTAACCTTCCAGTGTCGGTAGACACATAGGTCATATGGCCAATTTAAGAAGACATGGCTGCAAGACTCAGCCTAGCTGAATCCCTTTAGGATTTAAAAGTATCAAATATCCTGGGTCAAGATATTAACTCCAAGTTGATGCATCTCTGATGCAGTAGTAGTAGTAGTGGAATAATGATTGATCCTAATTAAATTTTTTTTAAAAGTGAGAAAATAAATTGTATTAGATGGAGGAGTTGTACAAGGAGATGGCCACGCGCAGGAATGATTTACTGAACGACACAGGAAATCATTCCTGCCTGTGGCCATCTCCCTGTACAACTCCTCCATCTAACACACTCTAAGCACTGCAATAGTTACACCCTTTTTGCACACGCTCTACAGTAAAATAGCAATTGACAAAGTTCACAGGTTAGAGTGTAATGCCAATCATATATATTCCACCCCTGTAATATTCTTACCTCTGTAATATTCTTGATATGTATAATTGAGTGATTTGTATATATTAGCACTATTTCTTAAATCTGTAAACTCGGTAACATATTGTATTATTTAAATAGTTTGGTCTGTTACTGTTACTGTCTTGAAGCAACTGTAGCCCACATAATTTACTTAAGGATTAATAAAGTATTCTGATACTGATTCTGAAATGAGTAAAATACTTTACTAACTCATATTTTATTACTTAATTCGTTAGTAAAATACAAAATCCTTTATTTTTATACATTTGACTTTTCTGGTCCTTCATTCATGTCACATTTTTGTTTTTTCATGAGAATTTCCTGCAAACCTTTTTTAATTTTGTTGTTCGTAGGAGCAGTGTGTAGAATTTTGAGGTCAAAAATGTTTGCAATCCAGATGGATTACGGTTTTAATATTGCAAAATGTGGAACAAGTGAATACTTTGTGTATGTACTGTAAGTGGTGGAGTTGAAGAACTATGTATTACACATCCTTTACTTTAATTTAACCTTTGCAAAATAAAACTGTCAGGCTACTAGTGTCTTTCTCCCTCTGTGACTTTACCTACCCTCTATATTGGTACACGTAGTGTTTGACACCTGGTGTTCAATGTTAATTTTTATCAGGCGGAAGTGAAAATGGTAAATGGCCTGCATTTGTATAGCGCTTTTCTAGTCCATAGGACCCCAAAGCGCTTTACACTACATTCAGTCATTCACCCATTCACACACACATTCACACACTGGCGATAGCAAGCTACATTGTAGCCACAGCTGCCCTGGGACGCACCAGGGTCGTGAAATGTGTTGCAGGTAAGACAGGGGAGAGAAAGATTTAAATCTGATGCACTTTAACTAGTTAGGACACTGTGTTTTTAATTTCAGAAAAGACATCTACATAGCACCACTAGATCATCACTGTCAAGATTTGATTTCACAGAAAGCTGCTATTGAGCACATTTTTTAAGTAAATTAAAAAAAAAGAGAATCAAGCCATATGAACAAGACTGTTCAAAGCCATATGCACTGTAAGAATAGAATAGAAGTTAAAAAACAAAAAACCCCATGATGTCATACATTCTGAACTGAGGGATTAGAGCATGACCTCCCAAACACACATTCAGAGCAGCTCAAACATAGCAGCAGTGGTGTGTTGTGTGTGGTTATAAAAAGGGTGACATTGTGCGGACTGTAACTGGACTCCTGCAGGCTGCAGGATGAGATGCTCACCACAAACACAACTATTCTTAGATATTTTGTTGGTGTTGTACAGACAGCCATCTGTTTTTCCATCAAGACGACAATATGTGGAGGGTCAAACGTGAGTGTCCCATCATTTTCACTGCATGGTTCTTTTTTTCCCATTCACTGTAATAAAGATTTTTGCCATACACTGCATGACTAACATCTTTTATGTTACTTAAACTGAGAAGATGATCTAACTGATAATGTAACCAGTGGTATTAACAGGTTAAAGTCAGAATAACATCAAAAGCTAATATGTTTGCTATCAAGTATAGTTACAAGCCTGATACAAACATTAATCAGTATGTAGAGTGCATTGATTTAGTAGTAAAGAACGCTAGCATTTTAAGTAGAAAATCATCAAGTTTTCACCACTGGATTATTGGTTAACTGAAGTCCTTTCTGATCTTGTCTCTGGACCAATATTTTCATACTTATATGAAGATTTTTAAGACTGACTGTGTTTCTGTCTTCAGTACTGTTAATCTGTTTGATTAAAATTTTGATCTCTTACCTTTTTGACTTCTGCTCAGCTCCAGTTACATTTCCTAAGGAGGTGAAATACCGGCCAATTTTAGAGGTAATTATATCAATGTAAGAATAAGAATAAGCAGTGTGATACAGTGTAATTCAATAAAAAGAAATTGTGTCATCTACAGCTGAAGTCAAACATAGCAACAGAGTATATCAGAAGGTAATTATGGATTAGATATTCTTGATCACTGATCATTTTGCAGACGTGAACTAACAACAGACACTCAGCAGCCTCACTGTTTTTACAAAGTGGGACAGTTCTTAGCAGTTTTCCTGACTGATTTTAAATGCTGTCAAAATCTACTCTCATAACATGAATACAGTGTAAGATCATAGCAAAAGGTTTATTTCGCAACCGGTCGCAGCAGATGGCCGCCCCTCCCTGAGCCTGGTTCTGCCGGAGGTTTCTTCCTGTTAAAAGGGAGTTTTTCCTTCCCACTGTCGCCAAAGTGCTTGCTCATAGGGGGTCATATGATTGTTGGGTTTTTCTCTGTATCTATGAAGCGCCTTGAGGCGACTTTTGTTGTGATTTGGCGCTATATAAATAAAATTGAATTGAATTGAATTGAATTGAATTATTTGTTTATTTTTTCGTAACTTTTGGTAGCTAAAGAAAAAAGGATGAAAATTTTCATTAAAAAAAAAGTAACAGAAAGATGACAACATTACATTTGTCATTCAGCATTGTGGCTGTGTTATTCTGTCAACCCTATAATGCACTTAAACACATATTTGATACATGAGTTTCTGAGACCTCTATCTCATCGACATGATCAATACATGCCATAATTTCAAAATGTTATGGGTAAAATTCTTTTTTTTCTAAAATTGACATTGTTAACAAAAAGTTGCCAAAAACGCCCAACGTATCAAATGTAATACAAAAAATATACAATAAATATATTATAAAAATATAGCATATACAACATGATGTAGCCAGAAAATGTTTGTGGATTTTGTTATAAGGGTTAATAAACATCTCATTTTTTAATTCATATATTAGGAGACCTGGATGTAAAATGTGATGTATTGTTCTGTGAACAGCAGTGACCTCTGGGTTATTAATATAATAGTTGGTCACTTTACTCTCTCTTCTGTGTTTGTCCTTTCTCTTAAGAATTTGATTCCCCCTGACCCCATGGCCCGATTTCACCTGAAGAGAGGTTTCCCTCAGGAGGAGTTTCCTGACTTGTGCAGGAACTTTACCTGGATGGGTCGAATCCTCACACTGGATCTGTACCGCCGACAGTTTAACCGCTGCACCCAGAGTGGAGTAATCTTTGATGACGTCATTCGTCCCGGCCTGGAGGAACCAGGTGATGTATTTTTTTTTTGTTGTTTTTTTTAGTTATTTTGTATGTGTGAGATTTTTCTTTGCATTGTAATGTTGATTTAAGTTCAAGTTTTATACAGTTTACTGTTGCATTTGGTTCTTTTTATGTGTTTGAGTTTATTTGCTTGAATGGTTCATGGTTTCTTGTTGGTCAGGTTCCTTTTGAGTCTTTGTCTCATCCCTGTGTCTCCTGTGTGTCTGTGGTGTCTTTTGTGTTTGTGCTCCTCACTCTTGTCTCTGTTTATTCTCCCTGTGTGTCTCACTCTCTCTCTTTGTGTCTTAGTCATGTCTTTTTGTTTTGGCCTTGTCTCCCATTGTCTTTCCTCCATGTCCCATGTTCCATGTTTCAGGTTTTTCATGTTTCTTATTTTTCTTGCTTCAAGCAAGTCATAGTTCTTAGTGTCTAGTTTTGCCGAGTTTAGTTAGTATGTCTTAGTCTCCTCTAGCCTTTTGTTTTTGTATTTCCGTGCACAAGAAACGGCTCGCTTTTTGTTAAATTTCAGTTTTGTATCTGAGTGTCCACTTTTGGGTCCATACCACAAACACATGATCTGAGTCTGCAAATCTTTACAGAGAGGCCAAAACACAGAATTACAGCAACATGAAAATTAGTGAACAATTGGTAACTAATTTGATAGTATTTACATATATAAAAGAATTTGAGATTTGCATGAAAAAAAATCATAATTATCGTTGTTTCATTGTTGGTCTAACATATAATATAATATAAAGTTAGCACAAAAACTAAGGAAATTTGTTTGGTCAGTTATTTCTTTGTTCTAATTATGGTTTCTGGAAATAAATCTTTTATTACTGGAAAGCTTATTTCCCCTTAAATGATGCCATATTTGTAAGGAATATGTGCATTTGTGGGTTGAGAGTAGAGTTGAGTGGGTTGTCCTCATGGAAAACTTGCCAAAACTTCTCTGCCAATGCCAAACTTGCAAAGTTTATTTCAATAAATGAATTGTTTTAAATTTATACAATTATTATAAAAACGTATAAAATAATTATTCTATTAGATCTGTTTTGAGCTTCTGGTACTCCAAGTGCTGACAATTAGGATTAAGCAGTACCTGCTATAGCAGTTAGTTGATGTCTGCTCCAAGCATGCCACGTTTGACTGATCTGGACAGGGCCCATGCCACAGGGCAACTTTAATCTGGTGTTCGATAAAACAAAGGTGCAGTATCATTTGGATGAGTCCTAGTATCATATTCAGAGTGGCATCTAAGTCCCATATAATATGGAATGTGAGATAGGCCACAAAGAAGACATCACCACAAGAAGATCATTTCCTCACCCTGTCAGCACTTAGGCAATCTTTTACAAATTTGCAATCCAGAAATGAATGTTTGCATTACCCAGGCAATTCAGAGCAAAGTGCACACCGCCAGTCTTCAGTCTCCTGGGCTGCCAGGAGGCCTGTAATGACTGCCCTTCACAGTCAGGCCTGTTTGCACTGGTCTCTATAACATGTTCAATGGAATCTGAACATGTGGAGGAATGTTACATTCAGCAACAAGTCCAGATTTTTGCCTACAGCAACTGGATCATGGATCAAAGTGTGAGAAGAAGCACAACATTATTACTATTAACTGCTGCTCCAACTGAGTAAAAGTGTGATGTTTCTGGTTCTTAAATAGCACTTTTCTGCTATCTGAGCACTCAAAGCGCTTTACACAACTTGTTCATTCACCCAATCACACAAGCACTTTCCTAAGTTGTTAGTGATAACATTCATTCACCTATGGATGCATCGCAGAGCAACCTGGGGTTAGTATCTTGCCCAAGGATATTTGGCATGCGAAAATCCAAGACTGGAGGAGACTAGGACCAAACTGCCAACCTTCCGATTAGTAGGTGACCTGCTCTACCACCTGAGCTACAGCCACCCTGCACTGGGAAAAAAAGGAGTGCCACATTGGAGGCAATTTCAATGCAAAGAGATACTGAGATAAGATCCTGTAAACAGTTGCAATGCTGTATCTCTACCTGTCATGATCCTGGGTTTGTAAACAGCATTTTCAGCTTTGGACTCTCAGTCTTCTATTTGATGGTAAATGGACTGGTTCTTATACAGTGCTTTTCTACTCAAACTGAGCCCTCAAAGTGCTTTACACAAATTGCCTCATTCACACCATTCACACAAGCACTTTTTGCTTACCCTATTTAAGTGCTATCTAATATTCACACACATTCATGCTCTGATGGATGCATAAAGTTTACATACTTTAAGTTTAAACACTTTAATCTGTTTTACTTTACTTACTGTTTTACTAATTAATCTGGACATTTATTGAAAGAAACCTTAAACGAATGAAGTCCAAAGTGGTAATTCCATAAGCATCTGTGGAGAAATTTTTAGGTAAATGTTTAGATTATTCACTTGGTCCTTCTGTCACTTTTGTTCCTTTTTTTAATGAAGGAGATTATTTAGGTCCTGTAGCTGTCGGGTGTGTTGCCGGCGATGCCGAGTCCTACATCCTGTTCTGTGATTTCTTTGACCGAGTTATTGAAGCATATCATGAACAGAAGATCACCAGCCAGACACCAGAGAGTGACTTGAACTATGACAACTTGAAGGTAGCTACTCAAAACACTGTGAATAATAAACCTGAAAATAATTGCAGCATGAATTGAAGGCTGTGTGCCCTACAATCAGCTGATTTCAGTTCGTGTTGGAGGATGAAAATATTGGAGCAGTTTATGATCAATAAAATTAAAGTAATGTTCATATGGACATTCATTTTATTGACTGATTTTTTTTAATTGATTTTATTATCAATTCCCATCCCAATTGATCTGGCTAATAAATTGTGTGTGTGTGTGTGTGTGTGTGTGTGTAGGGTGGTGATGACTTGGACAGATCGTACGCTGTACGCTGTGAGGTTAGTGTTGTTCGAGGTATTGAAGATTTCTGCTTCCCAACACACTGCAGCCGAGGAGAGCGCAGACGGCTTCTCACACTGGCTAGGCAAGGTACTGTAAGTCTTTATTTCAGTACTAACAAAGTACAGTGCCAGTACAAAAACACAATCAGTCCATCAATCCATCCATCCAATTCAGGGTCACAAGGACCTGGAGCCCATCCCAGCATTTACAGGGTGACAGACTACACCTTGGAAAAGTTGACAGTCAATTACTGGCCTAATAGAATAGAATAGAATAGAATAGAATAGAATAAACCTTCTTGGACCTTCCAAGAGAGAAAGTTACAAATGTGTTTTTCACTTAGCTGTTGCCTAAGAATTTACATCCTAGATCGTCCCTCCTTCTCCTCTGAGATATGGACAAGGAGTCTCACTATCTGTTTAACGTCTCCCATGAACTTACAGTGCCCCACTGTGTGTGTATGTGCAATAAGGTCCATTTGTGACATGCATATTTGCATATAACTAAGTGACAAAGTGATATTACTATCGATAAAGTGATCAATACATAGAATAAAGAAGTTTGCCACCACAATGGCTAACACTAGCATCACTGCATGTAGCCACGCTCTTTGAAGATCATCTTCGCTTATGAAAGTATTAGGTCACAGCAGTACTAGCTAGCTATTGTTTTTAGTATGCTAATGTGCTCTTTGTGAATAAAGTTTAAAGCAGCTCAAACTGTAAGAGCCAGCACTGAGCCTTGTTTTACACAGTGTTAGAGCAATAGTTGCAACCTACAGCTTTTAAATGATTTTTATTCATTAGTAATTACATGTAATTTTAATTAAATTAAAATTAGTAATTTTATTAAATAGTAATTATTCATTCATATTCATCCCCAACTGGTTATAGATGATTATCAAGGACCAAGTTAAGCTAATCCCAGCTTCTCTAACACTGCAGGTTGAATCTTGGCATTAAATGTCTGGTATGTTGCAATGAGTAGCATTTAACCAAGTACTGTACCTAGTCAAGTGTGTGATAAAGATACAGAAAGTAAAATTTTATTATTAATAAAATATATGTAAAGAAGCCAAAATTGATTCAGTTTATTACTTTTCTCAGAATGCTCTGTGCATATAAAGACCCTGTATGCTATGATGGGGAGCTCATCACCCATCCCAACTGCTGCTTCTGAGACCTCCGTAGCACTCGCCCAGCTAGATACAAACAATCAGTCTTCGCGAGAGTTCAACTTGGTTTCACTGGTGGAGCATTTGCAGTTACTTTTTTGGGCCCTAAATATTATTTCTAGAACTAGCATAAGTGAAAGTTTTAATCCATCCATATTCTTTTGTTTATCTGGGGCTGGATTGCAGGGGCAACAGCCTAAGGAGAGGAAGTCCAGACCTCCCTCTTCCTAGCCACTTCTTCCAGCTCACCTGGGGGACAACTGAGGCATTTCCAGGCTTTCCTCTGAGATGTACTCTATTCAGTGTGTCCTGGGTCTACCTCAGGGCACACTCTATTCAGAACACCATGCCCAGGAGGCATCCTAGTCAGATGCCCAAACCACCTCTTTGATGACTCGTTACGCTATATCAGCCATTCTCTGGAGAAAATTCATTCCCAATTTCCACTTTTTGTATCAGCAATTGCATTTTTTAAGTCACTACAAAGAGCTTATGACCATAAGTGAAGGTATCGATGTATATCAACCAACTGACAGCTTCACCTTCATACTCAGCTCTCTTTACCAAAAACAGACTAGTACAGTATGTAGGTCACTGCAGAAATCCATCTGTCAGTAGCACACTCCCGTCTCCCCTCACTCATGAACACGAAACAAAAACGTCTTTATTTTCACAGAGGTCAAAAATTTAGGTTATTAAGTCCCTGCAGATATTTTAGCTGATGTTTACATTTTCAATAGATCTTTGTGCATGTAGGTTTGTTTGTTGACAACAACTTCTCTGGGAGATGAGGACGCGCCCACATTTGTTTCATTGTAGAAGATGTTACGGCTTCAACAGCACTTTGAGTCAGCTTTTTGGCATTGGACTCCGAAACAGGAAAACCTGCTACCTGAACTTTATGCAGCAGAGATTGTCTCAGTGATTTTCGACTCTGTGTCCTCTGCTTTACTTCCTACTCGCTTCCTTCTTTAGCCCACAATTCAAATCATTCCAAAAGTGTCATGTACATTTATTGAAAAGAAAGTCTGTAACTTGCTCACATTTGTAGTTCTACTTGTTTACTGAATTATATTTAAGAAGAGTCAGCTTATTCACATAACTTAATGTTTTTTTCCATTTTTGCATTGTGTTTTACAGATTCAAGTTTCAATAAGTTTATTTTCATATACCCTGCAAAACACAAGTGGTTACATAGAGCAATGAAATTCTTACTTTGCAGTAAGAAACAACTAACTAAAATAAAGAGTCAACTTAATCCTAAGCATAGAAAATAGCATTGAAAATAATAAATGCAGTAAAACAAGTGATTTGTAGCACTTGTAGTTTATGTATCTTATGTGTGGGTGTAGTCAGAATTTAAAGTGCAAGTAGTTGCAATACTGTCACAGCGGTAATTTAAACAGAGTATGTACAAATTGCAAATTTAATAATTTAATAATTTTTAATAATTACAGTTCGACAATATTTCAGTGATTCAGTAGCCTGATGGCCTGTGGTTAGAAACTTTTTTAAGTCTGGCTGTCCTTACTTTCACTCTCCTGTAGCATCTGCCAGATGGCAGGAGCGTGATCAGTGTGTGCTGTGGGTCAGTTCGGTCCTTAATGATGTTGTGTGCCCATTTCCTGGTCCAAGTGTTGTAAATGTCCCGTAGTGGTGGGAAGGGTACTCCACAGATGAATTGTGCCGTTTGATTCACACGCTGAAGAGCGTTCCAGTCTAAGCTAGGAATCACCTTTGAACAAAAATCCCTTTTAAAAAATGCTCTATGGGTTTAATTTAGGGTTTAGTTTAAAGCACTTTATTGGGCAGAAATAAGGTGCAGCATATAAAGCCCTGAGGTTGGCCTCCTTGTCAAGATAAAGCCATCCCCAGCTTTCGGGTTAAGAAATTTCTTTTTACAGTACTCATGTTATTTAACCAAACTTTTGATGGTTGGTGTGCAATTTCTGCTTTAAATACATTCATTGTTTATATTTAACAATCTAAGCTCAGATTTCGAAGGAGATAGTGTGAATGTGTATAAATGTGTGTGTTTTCCACGTCATTTACACAGAACCTAAAAAGCATACAAAGAAAATTAATAGGCTGAATCAGTTTCAGCTTTGGTTTTCATCACATATATTTTATTAATAACTACATTTCACTCATTATCTTTACAACACATTTGATTACCTCTGGTCGCAGGTAGTTAAAAGATTGATTCCCATAAATGCCATAATCTTCCTTGAGAGACACTGTTACAGAAGTGTAAAACATTTAAAGCATAAATAAAAGATTCAATGAGCTTTACAGATTTTGCATGCGGTGTTCCTCTGTGGTCAATTTGACCCAAAGTTGTTTAAGCTATGTAAAACATGTCTATCTGTGTATGTGACCTAAAATTCTTACACCTCATGTTTAGGGATGGGTACCAGTAATGGCACCGGTTCTGACATAAACGGTAGTAACCAGACCGAAAAGCAGCGCACATTTCGGTGCTTTATTTCAGTGCTTTTTTTTTCCTGAGCTGTGATACACTTTGGATTCTAGCCAATCATTTTACCTTTCCAAGGATAGTAGGCGGGCCCAGGTATGTACGTTCTTTTAGAGCAGAGCTACAGATTAAAAATGGCAAAGGCGAAGCGGTCAAAGTCTGGCTGTATTTCACAGCAAAAGTTGCAAACTCAGCAGCCTGCAACAAGTGCTTTAAGGTGATACTGTGCAAAGGAGGTAACACCTCGAATCTGATGAAACACCTAGTGACGTATAGCATTTTGTTAAAAGCCGAGAAATGCGCCGTATTTGATAGCTTGCTGCGAGACCTCACACCGTGCACATCTACTGCGGGTGGTTTGCCTGTTATCGGACCCGGAGTTAGCAACATCCCCCAAAAACCCGAAGAGGAGAGTCCTGGCCCCTAGCCCTGCCAGTGTAGCAGTAATGATGACGGATGATGATGCAGCAGCAGCTGTTCTTCTCTGCATGAGTAGCTTAATGTTGTCCGTGTGTAATTTACGTTGAGTAGGCTAACCACGTTATTAAATTAATGCATGTAAGGTGAACTAGCAAACACCGTCGTAGTTACATGCGGCTGTCTTGTTGTTTGATGGCAGATACTCCCTTCACCCTGGCCAAAAAGGCTGAAATGACCAAAGAAAAAGTGGAAAACAGCTAAACATGAGAGGTTTTTGGACAAAGTTTGTGTTTTTTCCATTGATTAAGCACTGCTTCCAGCCAAGAGTGATACCATATATGCCCCATAGCTGCAGAAAAGGCTAACATTGTTATCTTTTTACAAAAAAACAGCTGAACATGAGAGGGTTTTGGACCAATTTTGTGTTCTCCATTCTTTAAGCACCGGTTCGAGCACCATTTAAGCACCGGCACCGTTTCAAAAGTACCGGTTTGGTACTGGTATCGGATAAAACCTAAACGATACCCATCCCTACTCATGTTATGGTCACTATATGTACCTAAAAGATTAAGCTGGGTATACTTTAGCACTGACCTGTTTTGTGGTTGACAAGATTGATCTCTTCACTGTAAGAAATGTATGTAAAAATTACCCGAAATAACTGTAAAATGGCAACGGTAAATTACCATCAAATCAAAAGGAGTAAATGATTGTAATATCTATATTAAATTTCTGTATATTGACAAATGGTGATTTGCTTTTATTTTTACACTGCTAATATGTTGAAAATATATTAATTTACAGTAATATGGCACATAGGTGGCTCACCCTACAATTCTATATGAATGACAATCTTTCCTGCTTTTTTTCATTTGAATTTACAATTTACAACTGTATGTTAATTACTCAAAACATACCGTGCTTTTAATTTTAACAAAATGTCAAAACATTGTTAGAATTATTGTGAAAATTATGGTGAATTTTTTTATATATATAATAAGCTCAGACCATTTGATAAAACAGTATATCTTAACAGTAAATATGAGCAATTACTAAAAATAAGTTCTACAGTCTCACCAAGTAAATAAGACAGCTATTTACAATGAAAAAAAGATTTTGTGGCCTAAGTAATGGCAAAAGGCCATTTTCTATTGTAGAAGTCATTAGCTTACAGCTTTAAGTGTTTAAGGTATGTGCTGACTAAAAATAAAGACAAGATGATAGTTTATTAAATTTTAATGAAGTTTGCAGATTGTTTTGGTGAAGTTTAATAAACTCAGCCGTCTGCTCCTTGCTATCTAAGATATAACAGGACACCGGAGTAAATTCGCGAGCGTCTCACACTTCTGATAAACAGTTGTCTGCTTGACGTTTATTCAGCTGTGTAAAAACTATAACTTTAATCTCAGCCAAACCGATTTACTCAGGAACAAATAAAATGCTAATAAAAAGCCAAACAATAAAATTTGTAAGTTATCTAAGTGACTATATCATGTTTAACCTGAGTAGCGAAAGACGGCGGTGGGTTTGAAAACGATTTGCCGGGAGTCCGGTGTTCTCAGCGGCTCTAGTGAGCCTTGAACCCCGGCTAGCTATTGAGCTGGTGGGTATCAGATGTCTCCGAAAACGTTGGCGCACTTTTGAAAATATGTGGTGTCCTGATAAACTGAGCAGGTATTTGAGGTTTACACAGCTACATTCTCGCCTGAAAATATGTTAAATGTTTATTTTGTGACCCAGAAAGAATAATAAGAGTAAAGTTAAAACTAACTAGCTGCCGCCATTGTTGGAAACTGAGCTGGGCCGCGCTATGAATTCTGGGATAGGTTGGGCCACGAAGTATACACGCGACCCATCCTTCAAATCTGGGGAAATGAAGGCCGCATTTGTCGGCCACATTTGTCGGAGTCTTCGAATTTGGACAGGCTTCGTCGTGTCGCTGTAATGTAATTGGCCTAAAAATTCGGGCACAGCAGGATGTGGTTCCTGAATTTGGACACAGCTACGATACCGGACCCTGCTTCTTCTTCTTCAGGGTTTAACAGCAGCTGGCATCCTTGCACATGCAGTGCTGCCATCTTCTGTTTCAGTCCGTTATTACACTCTTAAATCCTACTACTTATTCCTGCGTCTTTTGGGATCTTACAAAGCTTCAAACGACGATTTTGATAGTCGACCTAATCGTGACTAGTTGACTAATCATGGCAGCCCTAGTCAGGGTATAAATTCAGAGGCTAAATGCCCTTGTACAAGCACACCCAATTCTTAGGAGTGCAAAGCTACAGCACAATGGTGTATAAAAATCCAAGCAGCTAGCATGTGTCTCTAACAAATCAGAGAGCTCCTTATATTGCACAGCAATTGCATTGCCTTTTCAAGGACCAGAAGAATCAAGGAAATGCTGAAAGACATAGTTAATCTGTTAGCTAATCCAAGAGCTAATCCCATAGTTAATTCAAAAACTATACTAACATAATCCACCATCCATATAATCGAATCCACAAACTAACAGGAAAGAGAAATGCGGTGAGGAAATGGATTTGAAAATGTGAAAGTGAAAATTGCATTTTAAATATCAGAAATAAATGTTTGATTTTTGAATGCATTTAATTACTTTTCTTTTTTTTTTAAAGAGTATTGTTATGTTGGTGCTGGAAAATAAATTGGAATTATATAGAACATATGCGGTAGAGCAGGGCGATATGACCAAAAATATTTATCACGATATACATTTGAAAATTTGTGATAACGATATAACTGACGATATAATTGACACTAGACAAAATACTTTACAACTCCACAACTTTATTAGTGCAAAAAAACCCCATCAATGTAGTTTCACTTAAACAAGCAGCTGTTTTTTATGTGCATTAAAGTTATATAAAAATGTAACAGTGCAAATTCCTTGCTGACAGTTTAACCAAAAGGCATTTCCAGTGGAAACTGGCCGACATATCCTCAGCACAACCATGTATAATATCCACAAAACTTAAAAAGAGGTTATACACACACAATACGGTAATACTATGTTGAAGCGCAGTACGTATCAGAGGCGGAGCCAGACATTTGAAACACCCGGGGCTTAGCCCTAAAGGGTAGTATGCATGTGGGATTTTTTTTTCTTTTTGGGGGGGGTGGGGGGGTGTAGAAATGACTGAAAGATTAATAGGCTGTGTTTTGAGTTTTGTTCAAAAAAGAATGACTTCATATAGGAAAAAAATATATATCACATATGCAGGACACCTTAAGCTAGGTTTTTAATTAAGCAGCGAGGCAAAACAAAATCAGGGCTGTATCAAGACACAAGGACTAAACCCCAATTCAACCAGACCAAGAACTGATCCAGAATTAAAACAGGACTACAACATTTCAAAATCAGGACTACTGAGGACTTAACCAAGACAGAACCAGAATCAGAACTAGATGATAGTAGCACTAAAAATCATCATAGACCTGCACTACACTTGTTTTTTAATTCTACCAAAGTCCACTATTTAGATTGAGAAAAGTTTATATAATTATTTAGCCTTGTTGTGCAAACAAGCCTGCATAACTTAATAAATATAGAATTTGAAAAATAACAAACCTAAAAAGAAACACTAGGTACGAGATACATGAGGACCTGTGATACAGTGATACTTTGGTAAACAACCATGTGACTAACATGTGTGTCTCACCTGCTCTTGTTCATCTCTGTTCTGTCCTCATTCTCCATCTCCCTCTCTGTTCCTCTCTCTCCCTCTTTGTGCTGACAATCATCAAATATACAGTTGAAATCAGATATTTACAAACTCTTCAGATAAAAACACTTTTTTAATTGTAACATCAAATCAGACTAAATGTTAATTTTTTTTAGATTGATAAATATAAAAAACATATTTGTTAACTTTAAGAGTAAAGAGAGAAACTATCTGTATTTCTTAATTGCAAATGGCACCAAATTGTATTCAAACTGAGCCACACTTATGGAGCTCCACAATTCTTTTCCTGGTGTTTTGGTTGACATCTCTTGATTTTCCCATTTCAAAGAAACAGACTCTGTGTTTTGCCTTATATGCATCCACAGCTGTGCCACCAGTTTACTCACATGGACTCTACTAACCAATCAGAAGCTTCTTCAGCTCAGAATGGAATCTCTGGAGTTTTCTTATTAATTAACAATAAACTTAGTGTATATGTACTCCTAAATTTGATCAAAGTGATAAAATATAGACCGCTCTGTCTCTCTTTATTCTGACATTTAACTAATTCAAAAGATATTTCAATATTTATTTATCCAAAACAAACAAGTTTACTCTAAATTGATGTTGTACAGTAAAAAAATGTTCTTGTGTTTTCCATAAAGTGTATGTAAATATCTGGTTTCAACTGTGAATAAACTGCTGTGTTTTGAAATTCCTCTTGTTTTGCATAGAAATATACTGAACAACATACAAAGCATAATCAATAAAATAACATCTACCAGAGTTTTTTCTTTGAAAGAAGCTCCTTGTGTCCATTCTTGTATATCAGTACATTACTGAAACCGATTTATTTAGCCGTGGAGGGAAACAACTGAAAATATGAAATAAACACACATGTAAGCTAAGACTCTCTAAAGAAACAGCATTGCTGTTGTTCGGCTTTTCATTTCGCCTTTTGTTGATTCACTCGAAGACCAAGTAACGTAATATGGGTCAAGTGATCAGTTTGATATCAAGCTTTTGTGATGCACAGTCATATTTACATTATTTGTACAGTACGAATGATTTGCTTTGGTACCTGGTCGAACTTCAGTTCTGCCTGGCTGCGTTTCTCCAACAGCGCACTCGCAGGCAGCAGCTGCCCCGCCCCGCTTAGTGTCTGAGCTCGGATCATACCAATTTTAGGGGGGATTTACGCACAGTCGTAAATTCCCACAGTGTGCACTATGTGCTTCGAATATTTTGTGTAGTTTTTGTTTTATACAGTTGTCAGCCAGGCATCTAACTATGAAAAAATTACACTCCAAAAGACCCCGGGCTTCTGACAAAACAACCCGGGCTTAAGCCCAGTAAGTCACCCCCCGCTCCGCCACAGGTACGTATCACTCTGCGAGGCGCCTGCCTACGATAGCCGTAATGCTCCGACAATCCATCAAGTGGTGTGGGTTCGTAGCTTAGCAAAGTCGTACTAAAACATTTGACAGATTTTTGAGCGCCGTGTACATAAAATCGTTTCGAGGTCAGTAAACACAACCAGAATTCATACATAAGGCACACGGGATTATAAGGGGCTCTGTTGATTTTCAGAAAAATCAAAGGATTGATTTTAACTTTGCCGTATTTTCCAAACAATATGGTAATAACGACGGCCCGCTAGCATTCTCTACCAAAAATAGTGCTTTGTTGTGTATCTGACGGACGAAAGCTAAACCAGTTCCACCACTGAAGTTGCAGCATTTTTACAAACCAATTCTGGTTCATCCGTTTCATTTAACGATCCACTTTCGCTCTTCTCATTCTGCGTCGCCGCCATGTGCATATGTAAACATAGGCACTGCGCATGCGCGTTTTACCCATATTCTATCGCCATGTTTCATTTTCCTATCGTTGCCCAAAATTACACCGGTATTACCGTGAACGGTATGATATAGCCCAGCCCTAATATGCGGTATTATAAGGTACTGTCTTTGAATGGTATAAAGAATCCCATTAAGAGGAGTAAGATAGTTTCAAAGCTAAAAAGGGAACAAATTGATATTGCGTTTCTACAAGAAATGCATCTATCAAAGGAAGAACTTGAGAAGTGGAAGAGAATGGGGTTCAAAAATATTTATTATGCCTCACATAGATCAGGGGAAAAAAGAGGAGTGGCCATTCTGATACCGAACAAGGTTGGTTTTGAGTTTACTGGAGAACATAAAGATAAAGAGGGAAGATTTGTGTTGGTGAAAGGGAAAATGGAACAGGAAGACGTCACGCTGTGTAATATATATGCACCCCCTGGTAGTAGTACAGGGTTCTTTGAGGGTTCTTTATTGCCACAGAAAGTGTTGGAACATGTATATGTGCAGGAGATTTCAATTTACTTCTCCATCCAAAATGGGCTACAACTAGCTGAGACCGGCGGGGAACTAAATTAGAGAAACAAGTAAAAACAATGTTATCTGAGTTGGGGCTTATAGATATATGGAGATATTTACACAAAAATGAACGCAAATTTACATTTTATTCAGCAAGACATGATATGTACTCAAGAATTGATTACTTCTTTACTTTTAGTAAAGATCTCTACAGAGTGAAGGATTGTATAATAGGACAGAGAGATTTATCTGATCATTCGGGACTAACTATGAAGATTGGGTTTAAAGCTAGCCCCAAAAACACCTTATGGAGGCTTAACACAGGTCTGTTAAATAATGACTCATTTAAAAGAGAAATGGGACAGGAGTTAAAAACATATTTAGAACTCAATGACAATGGAACAGTTAATCCTACAATTTTATGGGATGTGGCTAAGGCATACCTTAGGGGTAAAATTATTGCAAAATGTGCAGTCCTAAAGAAGGTGAGAGCAAAAAAGCTGTCAGATTTACAGGAAAATTTGGAATAATTGGAACAACTGCCGGTTAAAGAGGAGAGCCACAAAATTTTAAGTGAGGAAATTGAAAAAAAATTAAAATATAATAGACAACGGTGTTATGAGGCAGGACCCAAAGCTGCTAGGCTATTATCATGGAGACTCAGGAGGCAACAACAGGAGAACACTATTCATAAAGTTCGAAATTTAAAGACAAATAAGATAACTAATAAACTCGAAGAAATTCAGAGAGCATTTGAAGAATATTACGCTGAGCTATACACACAACTGGATAAAGCAGATGAGCATAAGATTCAGAATTTCTCATCCAGCCTAGATCTACCATTTATAGGTAAGCAGCAGAATGAAAAACTCGTCAGAGGAATATCAGCAGAAGAGATTAACACTGGGATCTCAAAACTCAAGACTTTTAAAGCCCCAGGATGTGATGGATTTCCACCAAAGTGGTATAGGCAGATGAGGGAACCCTTAATCCCGCTATTAAAGGCCTCTTTTAATTACACTCTGAGTGGGTGGGGGGGGGGGCGCTCCCACCATCGTGGCGGGAGGCGTATATCTCTGTCATACCAAAAGCAGGGAAGGATAAAACTGACCCCAGAGGTTATAGACCTATTAGCGTGTTAAATATAGACTATAAACTATTTGCTGCGATTTTGGCTAAGAGGTTAAGTACTTGATGCCGCTGCCTCCTCTATCAGCGTGGGCATCAATGTAACAGGCTTCATTGGTAACAGACAAACAAACGATAATATCAGAAGGGCCATTCATATTATTGACCAGATACTTAAAGGGAAAACTGGAACAGTTCTAATTGGGCTTGATGTGGAAAAGGCATACGATACGGTCGGGTGGGAATTTCTGTTTCATGTGTTGAAGAGATTTGGGCTATGTGACAGGTTTATTCAATGTATAAGAATGATTTATATGTCTCCAACAGCGAGGATCTAAGTTAATGGAAGCTTCTCAAATCAGATAACACTACAACGTGGCTGTAGGCAGGGCTGTCCGTTGAGCCCACTGCTCCTTAACCTTTTCATTGAACCGTTGGAAGAGACTCGATTGGAGGGGGTTACAACAGGGAACGTGGAAAATAAAATTTGCTTGTATGCAGACGACGTGCTGGTAGCGCTAGGAAACCCGGAAGAGGGAAATCCTCTGCTTATGAAAATACTGGAAGAATATGGCAGACTGTCTGGTTATAGACTAAACATTCAAAAAACTCAAATCTTGACATTCTTTTTTAACCCCTCAAGACAATTGGTAGCAAGATATAGATTTGGATGACATCAATCTCAAATGGAGTATTTGGGGATCCTGCTGACAAAAGACCTTGCATCGTTATATGAAGTTAATTATAATTGGGTGAACAAGAAGATATATGAAGATCTGGAGAGGTGGGATTACTATCTGGCAGCCCAGATCAGACCTCTAGTGTGCTGGTGTAACTCTAAGTTTGAGGCAAAATGGAAGGACATTGAGCTTTCTTTGATGGATTTCCCAATACAGTCTGTTCTGGGCAGGGCCGGCCCGTGGCATAGGCCGTATAGGCAAATGCTAAGGGCGCCGTCCATCAGGGGGCGCCACGCCAGTGCCACAAATGTTGGAAAAAAAGAAAAAAAGTTGGTACTATTATTTCTAAATACAAAAAATAATCCCACGTTAATTAAAATGCAAAGTAAAGCTTATTTAATAGAAATATTATTTGTTAGAACATTACGCCCCCCTCCCCGCACGGTGCGCCCCCTCCCTCCCGGTATCATGGTTCCTTTTGGATGTCACCACATCAAAAAGTCAACACAAGATGTCAAAACGGCCAAAACTGTCAGGTGGCCAGGGAAGAAAAAAGAGAAAAGAAGAGGAGGAGAAACGAGAAAAAGACAGAGGTAGGTAACGTTAGCCTACATGAAATTATTTGTCTGAATGTGATAGTAACCTAAATTTTTAGCATTAAGCTAATGTTACATGATTCGCTAATTGCTAATCAATAAATAGCTAGTTAACTGTTTTAACGTCAGTTAATATTGTGGAGGGGGCTAAATTGTTATGGAAAATAATAATGTAACGTTAGGTAATTACAGTACTCCCACCTTTCCCACCATTCCTCATTTGTATTCATCTTTTAAGCAGGTGTTTTTTGTTTACATTGTTATTGCCTTCTGGTTAGCTAACGTTTACCCTGCAGGTAATAGTCACTTTTCCACCCCTGTATATATTACAGTTGTAAGCCTAGTTGTTAAAGTGCACATCATTAATGTTAATTAAGCAATATCACATGAGAGGGAATGCTGTTTTTTAATATGAGCACTGCTGTGATTCGGTCAAAGATAATCGTAACATAACATTCTCATATGATATTATACTGTTACTTTGCATTCTGCTATTCAGCATTTCACTGTAATGATGACAATAAATTGAATCTAATCTAATTTGCACATCAGTTAACATCATACATATATCTCTTTGGTTTTTCATTTATATTATATCATTTCATTTTATTCCTGGAATCATATGTTTTTATTATTAGACTTTAATACTCAGTGGTGTCACATACTCCTCTCTTCAGATGCACTGTTGAAGTTTCTAAATCCCACCCCTGGGCCATCTACCACATCTACCGCTGCTGCCTCCACTTCAGCAGCACAACCCACCAGTGATGCAGCTTTAGCAGCACAACCCAGCCATGATGCAGCAGCATCAAGCGGTCTTCCTGTTGCCTCCACCTCAGCAGCACAACCCACCAGTTTTGCAGCAGCATCAAGCGGTGTTATTGTATTTCATATATTCATTTTTTTATTTTTTGTATTCATTTATTTATTCATATATTTTTTTATCTTGTTAATTATTCTGATTGTGAATTTGCTTTCTTTAAGTAAAAAAAAAAGGTCAAAGACAAAGCTATTCAGTTTCTTGTGAGTACATACACTACACTGCCGATGTAGGGGGGCGCCACCTAAAATCTTGCCTAGGGCGCCAGATTGGTTAGGGCCGGGCCTGGTTCTGGGGTCTCTTGAGAGTTTACCACAGGCATATCAGATGCAAAATTTATGTGTAAGTTTTTCCCTGAAAAAATGGGCAGATGTGATTAAAATTTTTGGTCTTAATAGGGAAATAGGGTTGCTGGGATGGCCAGCGTATCTCCCACGCTTCCTTCCAGCATTGTTAGACCATAAATTCAGGGAGTTGTCCAGGCATGGAATCACTGCAATCTTGGGGAGCTGATGAATTTTGAGGACGTGTCAGATTTAAGAGATCGGCAGGGAAGATTTTTATCGTTACCTACAGGTTCGGAGCTTCTTCCGGAAGGAAATTAGAATGCTTGACGCAGATGCTAGTGGGGTGATCCAAATATTTATGGATGCTTATGGTGAGAACATTATAAGAGGTACTATAGGCAAAATGTACAGAAGTTTTATAGCTATGAAAAAGACCTCAACAAGATATGTAAGTCATCAATGGTAAAAAGAAGCAGGTATAACTATCTCAGAGGAAGATTGTTGCGGATGTGGAAAAATGTGTTATCTACCACAAATTCTTTAACATGGTGAGATTTTGGATGGAAGAATTTAATTAGATTCTTCATCACACCAAAGCAGAAATCCAAAATAAGTGGTTCAGGCGCTTCATGCTGGAGGGAGTGCGGGGAGGTCGCTGCAGGTTGCTTTCATGTCTTCTGCCCTAAACTGAAGACCTTTTGGGAGGAGATTAAACAAATGGTGATGGATGTGCTGGAAGTAACACTGGACTTCTCCTTTAATACCATGTACCTTGAGAATATCCCTGAGGATATAAATAAAAGAGACTCATACTTTTATGGTTGCATTCAAAAAGGCAATTACTAAATGTTGGTTACAGACATTATTAACACAATTCATCATATGGAACTGATTACCCTCTCACTGCGGCTACAGAAGGAGAAAGGAGAGAGACTTTGGGAATGATGGGATCGTTATACGTCAAGAGACTAGAAACTGATACCTCTGTGATGCAGAGGGACAGCTGCGAATTTGTTTGAATGGAACATGCACCTGTGCAATATGTAATATATGTAAGTAAAACAAGGCGTTGTGTATTTTGGAATATGTGAACATATGTGAATGTGTTAGTTTCCCTTGCCCTCTTTAGTTCTGTATGTAAAATAAGATGAAAATCAATAAAGAGAAAGTATTAAAAAAAGCTTAAGCAAACTGCTAATTGTGACAGTTAACCCTTGATGCCTGTTAAAACCTCCCAATTCTTTGATCCTTGGGCTGAAGGAAGAACAACACTCGGTGTATAACTGTTCAATCAACAATTTTAATCCATACAATTCTTATCATTTCATACAAGCACAATGCGCAATACATCCAGGCTGGGAGACGTGCACGAAGAGGGTCACAGCGGATCTCAAAATGTCAGACCGTTACTCAAACTCTTATAGCCTCTGGTGGCCCCCACCTAGTCATAAATGCCTAAACATCCACATACTTTCTGTCACTGAGCCTAAGTTATGATCTTGGCTCCCTGTTTTTCTGCTTCCAACAAAGGTGGAGGAGAAGCTCTCGTGCAGTCTGCTCTGTTCTCTCTACAATCAGAAAAGCAAGACCATGATTCTCTGCACACAGTAATCTCTTTATAAATCAGCAGTATGGAATGTCATAAAACAGTGTAACTCACAGTAAATCAGCAGTATAATATAATACAAATCAATCTAATAAATCTAATGATTTTCACATTCTTCTAACTCAGGAGTATAATGCAAACTAAAACTACACAATGATTACACAATCTATAATAAGAAGTATAATGTGGCCTACAGCAGTATCATGATTCAATCATTTTGATTAAAGGTATAATGTAACATATGACAGTATAATAATCTCACATGCCTCATGTCAAGAATGAAGACAATGCCATGTGTGACTCTTGTGCGAGTCTATTTAAGAGTAGTTAAGTGTTACTTTATTAAGATTAGTGTGTTACTACATTACAGTTTTTCTCCGTTGGTTTGGCTCATTTCTTGAAACAGAAATTACATTCTCAAAATAACATAGACAAACATCCAAACCTCTTGGCAAATGTTCACAACAGAATGGCATTTCTCATTCAATTTATCAAATGGCAAATGCCTTAGTACATGTCTCAATTGTCTCAGTGCATCTTTGCAAATGATTAAGTAGCCTACAGTTATACAGTTAGCCCACATTTAGCACATTTTCCAAATGAATAGATCTTGTAGATCTAAACTGATTAGTTGATTCTCAGTCTAATGATCATTCATTTCATTGTATAAGTACTCGCATGCACAACTGTCTGTTCAATTGTCAAAATTGGTCAAGAACATAATACCATGAATACCATATATGAATTTCTTTGAACATTTGATAAATTGATGACAGTCATCGACAGTCAGGTGAAACTAGACTAACAAAGGGGGAGTGTCACACACAGGTGTGTTCCATGATTGTGTGCTGCCAAACACAGATACATAGAGCTTGACCAGAGCCAGTCCGATCTCTGAACATGGATAGACAAGGCCAAGCAAACGGACAAGGGGAAGTTCTTCCTCAAGGAAGAGGAGGAAGAAGAAGAAGAGGAGGAGGACTGAGAATGCGTGGTGGAGGAATAGGGGGAAGAGGCCGAGGTGCGCGAAGACACTGTGCTGTCCCGAATGAAATTTGGGCCACGATTATAGACCATGTCATAAACCATAGCCTCACAATGGCATAGGCAGGTCGTCGAGTGCAGCCTAATGTGCCTCACTCTACAGTCTCCTCCATCATCCAAACCTTTCGCAGGGAAAACAGGTATGTACTCTATGTAATCTACGATGGAATTATATGTTGTATAGGACAGGGCACTGTGCGTGAGGCAAAGAATGTATAACTTACTGTAGAGATTTTGTGTGCATCTGCCTACAGTAGTAGGTCTATACTAGCAGGTGGAGAGGACTAGTGGAATGTTTTGATACTAAATCTGACAAGAAATATATTGAACTAATTACTGTAAACTATGGAATTACATATTTTATACAGTTTAGAGTAGTATTCCAGTCACTGTGCAATGTTGCATTAGGATCGTGGTGAAGTTACTGTGAGTAAAACAATAATACAATTACACTGGTAACTTACTGTATTCTGTTCTTTGTGTAGGAGTGGACGACAACCTCGCGTGGGTGGCAGAGGAAAACTGCTCAATGAACAACAGGAAAGAGAGATTTGTAACATGGGGATGGCAAATAATACCATCACATTGAGACAGATCCGTGATGCCATCCTTCAGGACGATCATATATTCCAGAATATAAACACAATAAGCATCTCCACAATAGACCGGGTTTTGAAGAAGCATCAGATGACAATGAAAGAAATCTACAGGGTACCATTTGAGAGGAACTCTGACAGACTGAAGGAGCTGCGCTACCAGTATGTAAATGTAAGTCAGTTACTGGTTGTCTCTCATTATAACCTTACCTGTAATCACAGTAAGCAGTAGTTCACTTATTTGGTTTCAATACCTCCTTTACCTGATTTCAGAATCAGTATTTGCTTCATCTGACTTCAACAATTTCAACAGAAAACTGCAGTTTACTGTATGATACGATTCTCATTATAATCCTTATTTTGTTGTCTCCCAATCAAATCTAATACTGTGGGTTTTACTGTAACATCTCAGTAAGTCATCAGTATTTCCCACTCCCCTTTCTATCAAATACCCCTGCAGTACTTCCTCATAGGCCTATCACTAGTTTAGAACCACTGGAGTAGTGGCCTGACCTGTGGGGGAGAACATGTAATTGTCTAACTGTAGTATATGACTCTTCTGTATGACTGATTTTATGTTCTTTACTCTATTTTAGAGAATAATGGCATTGGAAGGACATGAGACCCCTCACATCCTGGTGTTCGTGGATGAAGCTGGCTTCAACTTGGCCAAGGGCCGAAGATGTGGCCTTAATATTATTGGCCACCGGGCCACAGTGGATGTCCCAGGTCAGCGAGGGGGCAATATAACTATGTGTGCTGCCATTTCTGAAAATGGTGTGGCCACTCACATCCCCAGTCTTGGCCCATACAACACACACAAGCCCCTCATCTTCTTGGATCACCTTTATACCGATTTTATCCCTGAAAATGAGAGAGGTCTCATAGGGCCTCACCTACCCATTTATGTAATTGTGTGGGACAATGTCAATTTCCACCATAGCCCACTCATTAGGAGCTGGTTTGCAACGCATCCAAGGTTGGTCATGGGGTTCCTACCACCTTACTCTCCTTTCCTCAATCCGATAGAGGAGTTTTTCTCTGCTTGGAGGTGGAGAGTGTATGAGCATCATGCTCAGGATCAGCCGTCCCTGCTCCATGCTATGGACGCAGCGTGTGACGACATTACAGGAGATCAATGCAGGGGATGGTTGCGGCATCACACCGTTTCTTCCCTCGTTGCATTGCAAGAGAAAGTATCCGCTGTGATGTGGACGAGAATCTGTGGCCAGACGGACAACAGCGTGTAAATAATCAGGAGGGTGAAGACAGTGGACAGCAACCACTGAATAAGTCCTTGTTTTTTGATTTTGTGTTCATACAATTTACTACTGTAATGTACATTTTCTTTTTACATATGTATGAAATTTTCTTTGCGTGTGAATAAAAAATGGTTATCATTTCCTTGGTAGTTTGAGTGATGTCAAACCTTGGAGGCTACTCTTTTCTGTTGTATATTGTTGGTCCTCTGCCATAGTGACAAAACATCTAAACATTTTGTATGGCAGTACTCACACAATGCCAAAGGGACGATGCATTTTGGGGGCACTGACTATTCAGATTAGAAAGAAATGTAGTTTTGACACATGAGGGAACTGTTATGGGAGAGATATGAGCGTTTGCAGGTGGACCATGTTGTTGTGATCAACTATCCAGGTTTATTTTGACAAAAGCACCAAGAATGATGAGAATGTCCGATCTGTGTCGAGAAATGAGCCAAAGCTATTGAGAAGGATCTTTGCCATTTTGGAGACACTGACTGTTTAAATGAGAAAGGGATTTAGATTGAAGCCCGAGTGAACAGTTTTGGAAGAGATATGAGCTTTTGCAGGTGAGCTATAGTGTTGTGCTAAACTGTAAGATTGTTTTGCCAAATGATCTTAGAGTTTTGAGAATGTAATTTCTGTTTCAAGAAATGAGCCAAACCAATGGAGAAAAACTGTAAGATTTTTTGTCAACAAGGTACCAATGACACCAAACTAGTTACCAATCTCCTGTTTTTCAGCTTTGCAGCAACTGGAACAGGAGCTGGCAGGTCGACTTCTCTTACTAACGGACTTAAGCCAAGAGCAACAGAGTGAGCTGAATCTTAAAGCTCCAACTTCCTTCCAGCTCCGCATAGGTGTGGCCCGGGACTGGCCTGATGCCAGGGCAGTTTGGTCAGTATGGTTTTCTTGGATATAGAACCTGCTCTGGTCGCAGGTAGTTACAAGTTTGATTCCCATAAATGCCATAATCTTTCTTGAGAGACACTGTTACAGAAGTGTAAAACATTTAAAGCATAAATAAAAGATTCAGTGAGCTTTACAGATTTTGCATACGGTGTTCCTCTGGGGTCAATTTGAACCCAAGTTGTTTTAGCTATGTAAAACATGTCTGTCTGTGTGACCTAAAATCCTTACACCTCGTGTTATGGTCACTATATGTACCTAGAAGATTAAGCAGGGTATACTTTAGCACTGACCTGTTTTGTGGTTGTCAAGATCGATCAGTTTTCAAAATGAAATGAAATGGCAATAGTTAAAAGACAGCTTGAGATTTCAAAATCAGGACTTTTTAAACTAATAAGTGATATGGGGGTGGCTGTAGCTCAGGAGGTAGAGCAGGTCATCTACTGATGGGACAGTTGGTGGTTTGATCCCTAGCTCCCTCAGTCTGCATGTCCAATATCCTTGGGCAAGATAATAACCCCAAGTTGCTCTCCAATACAGCCATCAGAGTATGAATGTGTGTAAATGTTAGTCAGAAAGCACTTAAAAGCATAGAAGAAAGTGCTTATGTAAATGGGTGAATGTGGCATGTTGTATAAACTGCTTTGAGTGCTCTGGGTTATATAAGAGTCAGTTCATTTACAATCTTGGCTACATCCATCTTTTAAATACAATCTATAGTCACTGTCAGCTCATGTTTCATGTTTAAAATGAATTAAAGTCAGATGTTTAATGTGCCATAATTTTTCATGCAGGGTGAGTGAAAACAGGAGCCTGTTGGTCTGGGTCAACATAGATGAGCACCTCAGGCTGGTATCAATGCGAGAAGATGCCAATGTGGCTGAAGCTTTTCAATGCATCTGCATCAGCTTGCAAAAGGTAAATTTTAATAAATGAATAAATAATCCTAATAAAATGTTCACTGTACCCCCTCCCCCAACTTGTTGCTTGTACATTGGGTTTTTTCCCAGTGGATGAGAGGGCTGCCTCTCTGCTTCTTCAGATTGGGTATAGGTGCTGACTGTCATTTGCACTTTTATGCACCAAACAACAGTTGAGATTCCCTACTCTTCTTGAAGCTGCTGGGTGTGGTGCTGAGTGTTCCCCACCTAGCATCTTCATTGTCCTAACAGGGAACTTCAACACTGACTTGGGCAACAAGTCAGGTTTGTTATTGGACTTCTGTTGAAATGTTAATTTGTCAACAAGAATTAAGATGTGCCGTGTGCACTTATAAACATCCTAATGTTTATAAGTGCACATGGCACCAGGACACCCTAATTTGCTGGCTACTGACCAATTTTATAATTATTATTATCCGATCTATAGCAAGGAAGCACAATGCACTTTCCATCCTAGTCATGTGCTGAATGAGCTCTTTATCCTCTCAATGATATTTGATTGTGCATGGGAGTTTATCATGTGTACATGTGTTTTGTGGACTTGGAGAGGATTCAGATGCGTCCCTTGGGGGATCCTGTGGGAGTTGCTTAGGGAATATGGCGTATCTAGCCTTTTGCTATGAGCTATTCAGTCCATGCACAATCTCAGTAAGAACTTGGATTCCCAGCAATAAGTTGAACTCATTCCCAGTATAAATTTAATGTAACAGGGCTCAATACTATAAATCATAAATTTTATGGTCAAAATTTCTAGGCAGAACCAAGTGGCAGAAGGTAGATGATGTTGCTTTGTTGGCTTCCTGAGATCAGAGGGAGCTGAGTATGAAAGAGAAGTTGTTAGTTGACCTGTCAGTTTACATCTATACCCTAACTTATGGTCATGAGTAATGACTGAAAGAATGAAACTGATACAAGCAGTGGAAACTGGAGATAGTTTTCTCTGGCTGCAATAGCTAATGAGTTCAAGTCATTCAAGAGTGACTCACAGAAAAGGGGCTACTCCTCCAACTTGAAAAAAGACATCTGAGGTGGGTGGGGGTGAGGTGGGCTTGGGAATTTCTCAGTTGTCCAACACGTGAGCTGGAAGAGGCAGCTTGGGGGAGTGGGGGGGGGGGGGGGGGGGGGGGGGGGGGGGGGTGTCTGGACCTCCTCTCCTTAGGCTATTGCCCCTGAAACCCAGCACCAGATAAACAATAGAAAATGAATGGATGGATATTTGTTTTTCACTTATGCTAGTTCTAGAAAAAGTACTTAAGGCCTTAAAAAGTAACTGCAAACGCTCCACCAGGGAAACCAGGTTGAACTCATGAAGACTGATTGTTTGTGTCTAGCTGGAAAAATACTACAGAGGTCTCAGACATCCCTTTATCTGGAAGCAGCAGTTGGGATGGGTGACGAGCTCCCCGGCTAATGTGGGTACAGGTCTGAGGATCAGCGTCCTCATCAAACTGCAACACCTTCCCACACATAAACACCTTAAGGATGTTCTGAACAGACTGAGGATCAACATGGACAAAACAGGTAAACAGAAGACCTAGATCTGATATTTCATAGCTTCAAAACTTTGACTAAGTTTTGAATTAATTCATATTAAATCAGTTTTTGCTTTTTAAAGAACTTATTTTAACATTGCACTCAACAACGAACAAATCCTCCCTAACAAAAAAGTGTAACTTCAAGGGCCAAATTGTGTTATATTTCTTCACGTCAATATACGGGCCACAAGTAGGGATGACGTGGGTCAGTATCAGTACTGGTATTTGGTTTTAGCAATACTCATGCTGTATTTACCTGGTATCAGATCAATACCACATTTGCTACATCCCACACCACTAACTGTCAGTGTTGGATTTAAACTTTCCAAATCTCCTCATTTCCCAGATTCCCCGGAACTCTATAATATAAGCAACATGGCAACCTTTGGCTTTACCGAGGTCGCACTGACCCAGCTGGTGGTGGACGGGGTTAAGCTACTTACCATCATGGAGAAAAGGCTGGAAGGCAACCTAAGTATAGATGAGCTTGTTCCTGCACAGAAGTAGACACATTAGGAAGACAAGTGGCTGAAGGAATACTAGCAAAAAGAAATGATTGCTAAGAAGACTATGGAAAAATATACCTTGCCTACTTTGATCAAGATAAAGATTAGGTTGACAAAAGTTTTACTTTACAATGGGACTTCACGATGGATTAAAAAAACAGATGACATGAATTAACTAATGGATCGCAAAACACTGCAATTACAAAGAGTAATGTATTTCTTTTACAGAGAATACGTGTCTGATGGAAAACAGCAAGAAACAAATCCTTCATAAGGCACTCACTGAAATCATTTTAATCCTTATTGACTGTTATTGGTGCACAGTAGGAGGAGTCCATAGGGACTAAGTAAAGCGCTATACAAATGCAGGCCTCTCTGGTTCTCTTCCACAGTATGTCTTTTGTTCTGTCTTCCTTCCCTCACCCCAACTGGTCATGGCAGATGGCCACAGCTCCCTGAGCCTGGTTCTGCTGAAGGTTTCTTCCTGTTAAAAGGGAGTTTTTCCTTCTCACTGTCACCAAAGTGCTTGCTCATAGGGGTCATATGATTTTTGGGGTTTTCTCTGTTGTATTATTTTTAAGAGTGACTATTGTTGTGATTTGATGCTGTATAAATAAAATTGAATTGAACTAAATTGAATTATCTGGTGATTAAGGGAGTTGCACTGTCACTGCATTGAATTCTTATTGTGTTTGTGTTATTAATATTATATGGATGACAAATGTCTGTCTATTTCTATGTCTTGGATTCCTAAGATCTCCTGAAAAAAGAAATACTACAAACAAATGTCTTATCCCAAAAGTAAATGGGTTGGGTGGGCCGCTCTGGGTCCTGTGGGGCTTGGCAGTGCTGCTGTTGCGGGCCCCGGTCTGGCACACTAAATGGCATCCAGAGGACAGTTTGTTTATTCAGCCTCACCTGTGGTGCCGGTGCCCACCTTTCAATTTTAAATACATGTAATTGAGGGTTCTCGTGAGGGGCCGTGCTGACACCAGCTGCTATCAGGCAGAGGGTCGTTGGTACCATGCCCCTCCCATGTTTTAAGTGCACTCTAGAACATACGTAGTAACACCAAAAATGAGTGGGTAAAGGGTGAATTCCCCATTCACCTTTAGGTCATGAAAGCATGATGAGTTTCACAAATTGGTTTTGGCTGATGCAAACTCTGATGAAGGTCAACACCATGCAAAGCTTTTGTTGGCAGGAATTCTGGAAGTTGTCAAAACCTGAGAACTGGAATTGGTGCAAGGAAGAGTGGAGTCAATACACCCTTTAACAAAGCTAGGATCTGCTTTAAAAATTGGGGAAGCATTTCCAAAGGTAAGCATTTTAGTTTTCTTAAAAGGACTGTGCAGCCAACGTACAGATTTTGTCATTTTAAATTTCTGTCACAAAAACACTTTCACTCAGCGCTCTTCACAACCCACTAACAATTTTGAAAAATTAAATATTTTTTTTATGCAATTCATTTCATAAACAATTCAAATAACATTCAATTCATATCTGAGTGTGTAGTTTAAGACAAAGACACCTCACAGGTTGTCAACTTGCAGCTGCACTAAATAGCACCCATTAAACACCAGAGTCAGAATCACCAGTGAAGAGGCGACCTCAGGATGCTGGGCTTCATGCCATGAAAAGCCATATCTTAGACTGAACAACAAAAAAGAAAATAAACTGAGATAGGCAAAAGAGCACAGACATTGGACAGTGGATAACTTAAAAAAGGTGTTGTGGACAGATGAGTCTAAGTTTGAGGCCTTCGGCTCAAACAGAAGAGTATTTGTGAGATGCAGAACAAGCAAAAAATGCAAGAACAGTGCTGTGTAATGGCTGGGGGTGCTCCGGAAGATTTGTACAGTGAAAGGAACAAGAGTTTGCAACACTGTGCCATACCCTGTGGACAGAACTTGATTGGGGCCAATTTCATCCTACAATAGGATAATGACTCCAAAAACACCTTCTGTCACAATGTGTCAGCAATATTTAAAGAATAAGAAGCCAGCCAAGTATTCTGGCTGTAATGGAGTATCCAGCACAGTTTCTGGATCTGAACCCTGTTGAGCTGTTGTGGGAGCAGCTTGAACATATGGTACAGAGGGTGACTCATCAAGCCACCCTGATTGTGGGAAATTGTTCAGGAAGCATGGGGTGTAATATCATCTGATTACCTTGAAGGACTGACAGAATGGTCTCCTATGGCTGTAATTGCTGCAATGTCCTGTTCATTTTGTATATCCCCTATTCGCAACAATTTCTTGCATGTTTTCATGGAAAATGAGAATTTCCAAGTGATCCCTGTTATGGAAAATCTTGATTAAAACTGCAACCAACAGGCGAGCATGTCTTTTGAAGTGAGGTTTATTAAAAAAAGCAAGAAAAACACTGCAGTGGAGAAAAACGTTCAGATGACAGTCCTAACCTGGTTTTCTGAGGGAAAGACACCACCCTGAACCCTTTTATACCTCCCAAACAAAGAACATTGCACAGCAGATCAATTATTAGCAGATCCTTATCTCTTCAGTCTAGGAACAGTTCCGACCAACTGTCATCTCCTCTGCAACAGGATGTCCAGAGCCCTCAAGAGGAAAATGAGTCTGCTTGTGAAGGTGCAATAAAACTTGGGCCCCACTTGTGATTAGGGATGGGTATCGTTTAGGTTTTATCCGATACCAGTACCAAACCGGTACTTTTGAAACAGTGCCGGTGCTTAAACAGTGCTCGAACCGGTGCTCGAACTGGTGCTTAAAGAATGGAGAACACAAAATTGGTCCAAAAACTTCTCATGTTCAGCTGTTTTTTTGTAAAAAGATAACAATGTTAGCCTTTTCTGCAGCTATAGGGGATTTATGGTATCACTCTTGGCTGGAAGCAGTGCTTAATCAATGGGAAAAAAAAGAAGGAAAAAACACAAACTTTGTCCAAAAACCTCTCATGTTTAGCTGTTTTCCTCTTTTTCTTTGGTCATTTCAGCCTTTTTGGCCAGGGCGAAGGGAGCATCTGCCATCAAACAACAAGACAGCCGCATGTAACTACGACGGTGTTTGCTAGTTCACCTTACATGCATTAATTTAATAACATGGTTAGCCTACTCAACGTAAATTACACACGAACAACATTAAGCTACTCCCGCAGAGAAGAACGGCTGCTGCTGCATCATCATCCGTCATCATTTCTGCCACACTGGCAGGGCTAGGGGCCAGGACTCTCCTCTTCGGGTTTTTGGGGGATGTTGCTAACTCCGGGTCCGATAACAGGCAAACCACCCACAGTAGATGTGCACGGTGTGAGGTCTCGCAGCAAGCTATCAAATACGCCGCATTTCTCGGCTTTTAACAAAATGCTATACGTCACTAGGTGTTTCATCAGATTCGAGGTGTTACCTCCTTTGCACAGTATCACTGTTACGTTCCCCCCGAAGGGGTCTAGGCATGCGAGTGAGGGGACCAGTAACAAATGAGTCGGGAAACAGAATGAAAAGGAAAACAGACAGAGTTATTCTGTAATAATATAGTTTTATTACAAATGATATAGTTTTATTACAAATGACAAGGAGGCTGTCTGTCCAAAACCCAGCAGAAAACCACATACGACCACAGAGGGGAAAAACCACCCTGCTCACAGCTCGTCCCCTAATTAAATAGCCTCAGAGGTGATTGCTGACTGGATTCAGGTGGCAAATGAGGCTAATCAAGAGCAGCTGTGTCCTGGGGAGAGAGGAGAGTGAGAGAGACAGACGGGGTAGGAGTCTTACAGGATGTAACAATCACCTTAAAGCACTTGTTGCAGGCTGCTGAGTTTGCAACTTTTGCTGTGAAGTACAGTCAGACTTTTGACCTCTTCACCTTGGGCATTTTTAATCTGCTCTAAAAGAACGTACGAACCTGGGTCCGCCTACTATCCTCGGAAAGGTAAAATGATTGGCTAGAATCCAAAGTGTATGACATCTCAGGAAAAAAAAGCACCGAATTAAAGCACCAAAATGTGCGCTGCTTTTCGGTCTGGTTACTACCGTTTATGTCAGAGCTGGTGCCTTCCCTACTTGAAACTTAGGAGACTCATCCTCTTTTGTCAGCGGAGTTGTGATCAACCTCTGCACTAGGGTGCAAAGGCACGGGATGAAACAACAGCCACAACATGTAAGTATGGCAACAAATGTGGCTATGGACATCAACAAAGACACCACTATAGCTTTATACTTACCAAAATGATTACTAAACCAGTCATCCCAGGGATGCCAGAGTCTTCTGTCATTTTAGTGGACAGCATCCTCAACCCTTCCAGTGCTCTGGTTACAGAGCTGTGTTATCAGGGATAAAAGTACAACACAGAGGATCCACCATAGCACAAACACCCCCCTTCTCAGCCAAAAGCATGTCCAGGGCCACCCTGTTCTGCCAGGCCATCAAAGAAGTGGCGGCCAGTTGTTCAGATAGGCCCGCAACTGCATCCCGTGTCAAATTGGCCAGTCGCTGAACATTATAATGAACATAGTTTATTCTATCTACATTTTTATTTGGAGTTATCCATAGGAAAATGGATTCAAACCTTCCTGCAACCTGGTTGGCCAATTCATACTCATCAGGAACACCTATAAAATCTATGTAAGTTGGGGAGTTTTTAGTTAAATCAAAATCTTCTGACGTGGCTCTGCAGGTCCTACCCACATGAGTCTCTGCAGTAGCATGAGATCCCGCTAATACTATAGGAAGTGCCAATCTTACAACAGTGCAGGCTCCCGACCAGCCTCTCGGCAGGGTGTCCCTCAGAATTTTGTCACCAGAACAGGTCCACACGAGCAACATTAATGCTGCTCATCTTTGCCCATTCAGTGACACCTATCACCTTATCACACCATGCCTCACCTGGAGCACCTATTGGGGTGACACTTACCCTGGTCAAACAGGTGTAGTTTACAGCTTTTGGGGAGAACACAGGGGGAATAACACCCTTCCTGGGAAGAGGGGTACCCAATGTAATACAATCATGATCCACCCTTTCCTTCATGTGGAGCTGCAACATGCAATCAAATCCCGGCCTGTCCTCCCAAAACAACAAAGGGGCTGGCACTGTGAACAGTGTGGGGCGTGCTCTAGAGCAGGCTACACATTCTGTCATGTCATTAGACTTGGCTGTGTAAGTTACCCAATCCAGCCATACATTCTTATCTATATAACCTGTCTCTATTTGCACCACATCTTCAGGTCCAGTTGTGTTTAAATAAGTAACTAATTGATGTCCTGACAACTCCGTCGGGACATGGGCTGAGGTTGCATTTGACGTGGCCATCCCAAACTTCACACTAAAAAACCCCAGTGGATCTGAACCCCCGATATCTACCCCCAAGGTTAAATAAGTCCATCCGCTGCTCCCACAACTTTTGTCAAAACAAAGTTTTGTTGTATTTTTAATGTTAAAATCAATGGGTTTACCTTTCTTGTGGCTGCATCTCCTCCCACCTGAGCACTAGTCAATGAAAAATATGTCTGCACTTGTGCATTGAGGCTACTGTAAATATCAACACTTCACCGAGTTCTTTTGATTCCTCAGAGGCATCTGATGGTGGTGTGCCCAAAATGGTGGTGTGCTCCTAACAGTTTTATAACAGACACTCTCATTCTAGTCTAAACAACAGTGTCTCAGTAACTTTCCACTGGAGATGGTCCCCTCTTATCTACATTTTCTCAGGCAAGCGTGAGCAAGAGTCTACAGCTTTCTACTCCCCAAGGGCACATGGTCTAATGCCTTTATTTTTCAGGGCTGTATCCACTTAATACTACAATATATAACTTTATAACACTTATTAATAAAAAGCATAGCATTATTGAGGCACTGCAAATTATTTAATCCCAACAGGTCCCTCCTTTGATCTGCCTCATGGCAGATGAACATTATTAAAAGTCATCAAGCATCATCATGTTGTCTGCTTTGGTATCAGATCCCCAACAGCCCTGTTATCCAACCTTACCAATAATCCTTGGATAGAAGGCACACCACCACAAATTACCTAAATAGATGTAAAAACGAATAAGAAACGGATTATCAATTCCAAATATTCATGCATTTCCTATTTTCTTAAATGATGTTCTGAGTCCTCCCAGGGTTCCAGTTACAGAACCATCTCGGGCCATGTTCTTGAGAATGAAAGTGCAGCACATCTCTCCAGACATTACACACACCCCCTTTTTACCCACTAGGTGTCAGTTCTCTTAGTTATCATGCTTCTTTTCCCTCTCTGGGCCCCCTTTAAAGAGTGGGCCATATATGGGATGACTGCTGTGTTTGGGCAATTGTCATAACATAAAAATCACAGACTACTACTAAAGCTAATTCTCAGATATCCCATTATTTTCTATCGTCCCCGATCCCCATTCTGGTTGTTTCCTGCTTCCACCTTTGTGCTCAGACCAGAACCTCTGCCTGAGGAGCTTTTGACATTTATTTCTGCAGCTACCAGTGTCTAACAGTTGGGTGGTTCTCTGCTCCTCTTCTTTCTTCAAACCTCAGGGGTCGACTACCTTTCGGTTCATTGCATAGATCAGGGGATTTATTTTGCCCCATGTTTCTTTTGGGGTCTCAGCTGAGGCCCCCTTTCTTAGCCAGACCCTCCTTGGTCTGGTGCTTCTGGATTTCCGCCTATCCGTTCATGGTTATTGCTGTAACAAGTCGATACAGTTGTGAATATGGACAATTATCAATCAGTTATCAATCAATTATAAAATAATAGTTTTATTTTCGGCATGCTTCAGTCAACCACTCTCCCAGAGGATCTTCAATCCCAGAAAATTCCTCCTCCTCATTTAATAAAGTCTGTTATCCTTCCACGCCCTGGTGACTGGCCCATCCAGAGCTGTATCATTTTGAAATATGCATACAACAAGCCAAACCACACCTTAGTCACACCAACCCTTTTCCACCCTGAGGATGTCCAATGCCATCCTAGTCTGGACTGTCAAAGGTGACTTTAACGCCGACTGTTCTGACAGTCCTGTTTATTGCATTTCCTGGTCATATTAGCCAATCTCTGCATATTGGAATAAACATAATCAACATGGTCAACATTATCCATCCATTCATCCATCTTCATCCACTTTATCCGAGGCCGGGTCGCGGGGGCAGCAGCCTAAGCAGAGAGGCCCAGACCTCCCTCTCCCCAGCCACCTCCTCCAGCTTATCCGGGGGAACACCAAGGCGTTCCCAGGCCAGCCGAGAGATATAATCTCTCCAGCGTGTCCTGGGTCTCCCCCGGGACCTCCTCCCGGTGGGACATGCCCGGAACACCTCATCCAGGAGGCGCCCAGGAGGCATCCTTGTCAGATGCCCGAACCACCTCAGCTGGCTCCTTTCGATGTGGAGCAGCAGCTGCTCTACTCTGAGCCCCTCCCGGATGGCCGAACTTCTCACCCTATCTCTAAGGGAGAGGCCAGCCACCCTTCGGAGGAAGCTCATTTCTGCCGCTTGTATCCGCAATCTCGTTCTTTGGGTCACTACCCACAGCTCGTGGCCATAGGTGAGGGTAGGGACGTAGATCGACCGGTAAATTGAGAGCTTCGCTTTTACACTCAGCTCCCTCTTCACCACGACGGACAGGTGCAGCGTCCGCATTACTGCAGCCCCAATCCGTCTGTCGATCTCCGGCTCCCTTCTCCCATCACTCGCGAACAACACCCCGAGATACTTGAACTCCTCCTTGTGATTGGGGCAGGAACTCATCCCCAACCCGGAGTGGGCACTCCACCCTTTTCCGGCTGAGAACCATGGCCTCAGATTTGGAGGTGCTGATCCTCATTCCCACTGCTTCACACTCGGCTGTGAACCATTTCAGTGAGAACTGGAGGCCCTCACCCAATGAAGCCAACAGAACCACATCATCCGCAAAAATCAGAGATGGGATTCTGAGGCCACCAAAGCGAAAGCCCTCCACCACTTGGCTGCGCCTAGAAATCCTGTCCATGAAAATTATGAACAGAACCGGAGACAAAGGGCAGCCCTAGCGGAGCCCATCACCCACCGGGAACGAGTCCGACTTATTGCCGGCAATGCGAACCAAGCTCTTGCAATGGTTGTATAGGGATCGAATGGCCCGTAGCAATGGGCCAGACACCCCATACTCCCGCAACACCTCCCACAGGACACCCCGAGGGACACGGTCGAATGCCTTCTCCAAGTCCACAAAGCACATGTAGACTGGTTGGGCAAACTCCCATGCACCCTCAAGTATCCTCGAGAGGATAAAGAGCTGGTCCAGTGTTCTGCGACCAGGACGAAAACCGCATTGTTCCTCCTGTATCCGAGGTTCGACTAGCGGACGAACTCTCCTTTCCAGCACCCTGGCATAGACTTTCCCAGGGAGGCTGAGGAGTGTGATCCCCCTGTAGTTGGAACACACCCTCCGGTCCCCCTTCTTAAAGATGGGGACCACCACCCCGGTCTGCCAGTCCAGGGGTACTGCCCCTGATCTCCACGCAACATTGTAGAGGCGTGTCAACCAGGGCAGCCCTACAACGTCCAGAGCCTTCAGGAACTCGGGGCGGACCTCATCAACACCAAGGGCTCTGCCACCAAGGAGTTGTCTAACTTCCTCAGTGACCTCGCCCCCAGAAATTGGTGGGTCATTCCCCTCATCCCCAGGGCAACTCCAGACTGACACAGAGTCCAGCCCCTCTCCAGGAGACTGGTTCCAGAGCCCAAGCCATGCGTAGAGGTGAGCCTGACTATATCTAGCCGGTACCTCTCAACCTCACGCAGTAACTCAGGCTCCTTCCCCACCAGAGAGGTGACATTCCATGTCCCTATTGCCAGTCTTGGCAGCCGGGGATCAGTCCGCCAGGGCCTCCGCTCCTGGCCGCCACCCGGCACACAATGCACCCGACCCCTATGGTGCCTCCTGCGGGTGGTGGGCCTGCGAGAGGATGGGCCCATGTCTCCTCTTCGGGCTGTGCCCGGCCGGGCCCCATGGACTAAGGCCCGGCCACCAGACGCTCGCCCTCGGGCACCTTCCCCGGGCCTGGCTCCAGGGCGGGGCCCCGGTAACCCTAACCCGGGCAGGGTAAACTGTTCCCTCGATGTTCTCTGCATAAGGGTCAACATTATATTGAGTGTTATTGTCAGGGTAGGTGTAGAAAAGAGGACTGTATGCAGGACTCCTTTGGGAGAAGACAGTGGATTTACTTACAGTGCGGTAAAGGTGCAACAGTTCAATTATATATATATATATATATATATATATACATATATATATATATATATATATATATATAGTGATGGGTGCCCCAGGTGTGGTCTCCGCCTTTTCCTCCTAGCAGTGCTCGTGGCCGTGAAGTGAAAACACACGTAGCGACTCCTTCCAAACAGTAATCCCAAGTGGCGGTCCAGCTCCCGTGAGCTCTCTCTCCGTTTCCCTCCTGGTGGCAAACACACAAACACATATGGAGTAAACAATCCTCAGATCAACGTAACTGCCACAAAAACCATTCGCGCTGCTCTACCGTGCTTCACACAATGATCCAGCGCAGACCGAAGCTCGATCGCCCTGTTAAGAAGGCAGTCTGGGAGATGGCGGATAATTGGCTACAGCTGGTTGGCTCCGATCGACAACAGGTGCGGCCAGTCTCTGCGAGGGAACACTCTCAGGAATGCTCGTCACCGCTCGGAGGTAAACAATCCCGTTACGAGAGAGAGAGAGAGGGGGGGGGGGGGGTAGAGGGGAAGGGAGCGACATGCACACAATAACACATGGGCAGGCAGCCAGGCGAGGGCTGTCGGACCATGACAGTTATTTCAAAATATTATAGATTCTCACCTTCAATCCTCATGGGGTTTTGCTGAATTATGGTTATCTAGAACTCCTCACTGTTTCTAAATTTGACCATAAGTGAATTTTATGTTGTTATCACCCCCATCGGGGCTTACCTTTCCCACTTTTCGTGATATTCCTCCCTCGAACATTTGCAATTACCTTCCTTTGGTGGCGAAAAACTTGTGGTGTGATCAAGTGGGTGCTATAGGAAACAAAAGCTCCGGACAGAACAGTTATCAGTCATGTGCTTCATACAAAATTTGCATATATTTTGATTTCATGTTGATCCTCTGAGTGTAATGGTACATTTTAATTTGAATTTAACAAAGTTCAACACAATGGGTTTTCTTTATTTTGCTTTTGTTCTTTTTGCAGTACCACCTCCTAGCACATGCTCCTGTCGGCTGTATTCTACTTTTAATGATTGGCTATTTTAAAAGGAAAAAACCTCAGTCACGTGGACCAGGGTTTATTATCACACAACTCTATTTTGGACCATACCCTTTGTTATTGCTTTGGTTGTGCCGATTTTCCTATAAAATATTTAATTGGCCTTTTACAATGGCCTGCGATTCTGAATGGTAAGATGTTCCAGTGATTAATCATGTCAGAACTTGTTCTCCACTTCTTTCAGATGTTCATTGTTACAGTGGAATCTTTTGTCTGATTTTTAACGGTTCTCGGTACTTCATGTCTTTGTATCAGTTCATTTCACAGCCATTGTATGACTGGGTTTGCGTCTTTTCTCACCTGGGTTTTGCTTCTTCCTAGTTGGTGAATCTGTCCACCATCACAAGAAGATTTCCATGTTCTTTGTTGTCTTTTTGTCAGCTCTGTCTGTAGAATCCATTTTCATGTCCCCAAAAGGAGCGTCAGTGTTGTAAACTTCCCTTTTTGAACACTGATACAGCTGCTTTGGGTTGTGTTCATTACAGGTGTTGCATTCCCTCACACAGTTTTCCACCATCTCTGCCATGTGTGGGTGTCACTTACAGGCCTTCCATATTCTTTTACGTCTGTTTCTGCTCTCATGTGAAGGACCATGTGGTCGTTTTAACAATAGCTGACCAAGTTTTGTCAGGGCAACTTGATCTCTCAACATGTACTTTCCAACGTCCACTATTCTGTGTTGTTTGTTTCTCCACCCGCCCACTGATCTTGTAGGCTCCTGCATCTTTGTTTTAATGTCATCTTCTGTCAAATGATGGTAATGACTCCTCTGTTAGAGCATTTGTTTGTCAGGTCTGCTGAGTCTGTATAGATGTTTTACTCCTTCCTCCTCCTGAAAGTTGTACTGCCTTTGGTGAGAGCCAAAATTTCTGCCACCTGAGCTAAGGCAGATTGTGTGATGTTTCCTCCTTCCCATCAAGGTTCTAATTCACTATAGCAAGTTTTCTCAAGATTTGTATGTACCAGTGGCTCAGTTTGTAGATCTGATGTCAATCTGATGTCCGTAACTGCTTCTTTTGCAGTCATGTTGTTGATGCTTCCTTAATGTCATTCCTTCAGCCATGCTGATTACTTAAGTGCTATAGGTGAGTCCCCTCCTTTGCATTTACCAACCACGCAATGTGATACCCTAATCAAAACACAGCCAATAAAACACAGTGTTCTTCATGCAAAAATCAGTACCTCAAATTAGCAGCCAAAGGGTTAAGTCTGCAGTTCCACACTCTCATGTGAAGCTACACTCTGTCTCCCCCTCTGGTCTCTTTTGTCCTCCTGCTCCTGCAAAAAACAAAACAAAGCATCCACCCTTTTCTTACTGGCGTGGTGAATTGTTTGTCAACATTTACTAGTCCTAAAGTTGGTGCAGTCTTCGTCTCAGTATCAAGTCAGTCAAAACTTTATTCTACATTGTCAGTCCATCACAGTCCAGTCACATGCATTCATTCACACGCATCCATACCAGATATTGCTGATAGTGGAGTCTCACGCGCAACCTAGTCCAGTCTCCATCAACAGCAAGATAACGTCAGATTTTTAAAAGGAAAACAATTCTTTATGATTTTGGACTGGATTTATTCACTGCAATCCTTTTAGACTCAGGACTTACCATCTCATGTGGTCAGTGTCCCATATAAGTGAATTTCTCCAAAGCCCATTATAACCATGGAGAAGCACACTTTGTGACTATTTCCAGTAAGAATATTTCATAGCACTTTAAACTTCAATCTTCCAGGCATGGTTAAAAAAGAGCTGATTCTTAGATCATGAACTCACAAAATATCACCACCGGTGGATCACACCTCTCAGATTTCTTATCCCAATGCACTGTAACAAAGCAAAACAAAAGTAAACAATACAATAATAAAATAACAAATACTAGGGCCAGTTCCAGACATGTCCAAACATAAAACTGTCTCTCTCTCTTAGAGAATGAAAACAACCCAAACCTCACTGATAAAATCAACCTACTGCTAAGGAAAAATCAACAGAAAATTCACAGGAAAGTTTAAGTGTCCTCATGGAACAATATTGTGTGCCCCGAATTAAACATTACACAGTTAGTTTATCATTTTCACACTATACCACTGCTCCTCATAACTCTCATCAGGCTGTGTGAAGCACAGTGAACAATTCAGTCCAGGCCTTGAGCAGCCATTAACATCCTGAGGCATGCAGTCACGTGCAAAAATTCCACCCTCTCACCACACACAGACATTGTTTTCATAAGCAGAGAATTTTAGACCTTGTTTGTTAAATGTACATAAGTGCCCTCAGGATAACATAAAATGTGTTCTGTGTATCAATGGTTTCTTATAACAGCGTCTGTAAGTGGGTGTGTGTGCACAGCATTTTGCGTATCAGCATAAGCACTTGTTAGCAAAGCATTCTTCATTGCATCAGCATGTGTGTGTGTGCATCACTCTTCATTGCGCATGTGTATTTTGTGTGTGGATCACTTCTCAGTGAATCAGCATTTCAGTTGAGATGTGTGTGTCATTTCTCACTAAATCAACGAGTGCACATGTGTTTGTCTATGTATCACCTCATGCTCAGTCAGTGTGTGTGTTCATCGCTTTCCTGCTCTGTTGTCTTGGGTAAACCACGGCCTGAAGCGTGCCCTGGGCTCCTGCCCTCCTCCTTTTCAGTCTGTTTGCGACCATTGCTGCTGCTGCTCACAGTTCTGTCCATCCTGGTTCTGACCCAAATTGGGGCAGTCCTTTCTCCAGTGTCCATGCTTGCCGACCTGCGTCTTCTTCTGTGTTTTGTCCATTCTGAGGTGGCTTTTAACCTCAGTTGCTCCTTCCATCTCTGCCACGCCCTTTTCCCTGCTGCCCGATCATCCGTGTTGGTCCGTCACTGCCCTGCACAGTGTTAATACAGAGTTAATACAGAGTTATTCTTTTGCTTTGCTTCACTTTTCATCCGGGCTTAATGGGCATCTCATCACAGCTCTGTCAGCGGAAGCTGTCTGGGAATTTCCCCCGTGTAGTGAAACGGGCCTTAGGTTTAGCGCCCTCCATCTCTGCTGCATGAGATCCCTTTCCTGCAGCACTGTTGACATTTTCAGATTGTTGTGGTGGGTCCAGCTGCTGCAGCGTTTGGTCAGGGTCATGTCGAAGATGGTAGAGGGGAGAGAAGTGAAGTGAAAAGTGAGTGCCATTGTCACTAGTGATTTTTCCCGGGATGCCCCATCTAGGGATGATTTCTGACAGAAGAGCTTTTGCCACAGCGCTACCATCTGCATGCTTGGTTGGGAGCACTTCTAACCACTTAGAAAACATGTCGACTACCACCAAACAATACTTCTTTGGTGTTAGTTCAATGAAATCCATCATAAGATGGTAAAAGTGCATGTCAGGTGGAGGGTGTGCTACAGTATCTACACGAGCTGGACGTCACACATTATTGGTCGCGCAAATTAGACACTTTTAACAATACTTTTCAGCTGCTGCAGAAAAGCCTTTTGTGAACCACAGCATTGTTACTGCCTGTAGCATCCCCCCTTTGGACACATGGTCTAACCCTTGTACCCACTGTCCCGATTCGCGATGTTGAGAACCAAAACAAAATACCAGAGGCCCAGAAGGATGCAATCAAACAGATAAGTTTATTGAACACATGCGTGGGAAGATGTACACTGCAAAACATCAGATGTAGATCTCCGCCCAAAAATACACTTCAGATTGCTTTTATAATGTCAGGGTTGGGTAACGCCCCTTGTCGCATTGTACAAGAACATAATTTGTATCTTAAGAACATCATTTGCAACTTTTACAGACAATGATCAATTTTAAGAGATAAATGCGACACCAAAGTTCCCCTCTCTGGCATCTTTTTCCAAATATGGCGATGAATTCAGGCCCTGAAGATCCCCAGGGACTTGTCCTCCTCTTTGGCCCATCTTCTGTCACCTGTTACTAAGCAAACTCAAATGCAACAAGAAACTGAATACATCCAGGCCTTCACTCAAGCCTGTTTCTAGATTATATGTATTATATATGTTTTGTAGGCGTGTATGCAGTGTTAACCTTCTATAGCTCCAAGTCACTTACACAATAGATCGCCCAGACATCGCGCCGAACAAGGCTTACAACCTCCAATTAATTGACTGAGCTTCAACTCTTTAATAAGCACAAAATGCAATGTGTATAAAATGGTTATAGCTGCACCTGTATTAAAAAGGTTAATGTAATGCCAACAGCTTCAATAAATGTTTTAATGAAAAGATGATTAATTTGATTAATGCAATGGTAATAATGATAAGTATGAGTAGCAGTAAAATATTTTCTTTATTTCCACAAGAAACCAAGGGAAAAAATGCTTAGGCAGGCATGGGCGGCCGTCAGAAAAACACCAGACAGATTGCGTCAGTGTGCAGCCAGATTTATGCCAGAGATCTTTCTCTGCCTGAGAGGCAAAAGAAACAGCAGAAAGGTCAGTGAGGTCAGGTGTGGGCAATGAAGCTAACACAAGTTAAAAGGACGGCCCCCCTGAGGCAGCTGCCTTAGCAGATTTCAGAAACTTCCTATGTCTCCACAGGACACCAAAGTCATGCACCACACCAAATGCGTAGCGCAGGGGTGTCCAAACTTTTTTCACTGAGGGTCATATGCATAAAGATTTAGGAGGGGCTGGGCCACTTACTAGAAATTAGGTATATAGCCTTAACTTTAGTGTATTAAAGTTAGAAAAATAAATTAAAAGTGGTCAAATATGTTATATTGTTGAATATAATTAAAGACAAAGCTACCTTCATCACAGCTTTCCATAAATGGATCTTTATTGACTTATTCAGAAAAAGCTTTGGTAGCTCATTCTCAGAACAGCAGCCTCAGATTTCTTCTTAGACAAAATTGACAATACAGAGAAAAAAGAATAAAGGGGAAAATGGGACGTAAATTTCAAGCCTAGCTGGACGGTATCGACGCGTCCAGCTAGGCTAGTTAGCCTCGGAGGTGCTAACGGCTCAGGACAGCAGGTGAGACGCTGACAAGAAGAGCGCAGCGGCGTCTACGATGGATGGATTGAAGCCACCCGCACAGTGGAGTATGGATTCAGTGAACCTGTCTAAAGCGTGGAAAGAAGGGTTTACACTCTACACGAAACTAGCTCTGCCGGATGCTGAGGAAAAGGCGAGAGTGAAGCTGTTTTACTATCTGATTGGGGAACGGGGCAGGGAGCTCTGTGGAACGCTGATCGGAGCTGAGTCAAGAGTAACAGTAAGTGAGCTGATGAGAAAAATAGATGAATACTGTAATCCCAAAGTTAATGAGACTGTCGAGAGATACAGATTTTTTGCACGCAATAAGGCTCCTGGAGAAAATATTGATAAATATGTTACGGACCTGAGAATGCAACTGCAACTTTGGACAATTAAAAGACTCACTGATCAGAGACATGATCATCTGTGGCACGAACAGCTCCAGTTGGAGGGAAAGGTTGCTCAGAGAAGAGAACCTCACATTAGACAGATGTCTAGATATTTGTAGAGCAATGGAGATTTCAAGAGAATACAACAAAACAATAGCGGGACAGGCTGTAGAAGAACTGCATGCAGTAAAACAAAAAGAGAGAAAAAGACTGGATAAAGAGATATCATGATGATGAGATGAGATGAGATAGCCTTTATTTGTCAGTTGCAGGTCTGTCATCTCGGTCCACAACCGAGATGACAGACCTTGCCGACCGTACATACAATACAAACATCACATTGGGGAGACAGGTCAGGCCAGGTAGCGAGGAAAAAAAACATTGAAATGTGCAACACAAAAGGATAATACAGGAATGCACAGGTATCAACACACCATAACACAATAAACACAGACAAGCAACATGGGAAAGAGTTCCAGTGTGTACATCTGATCTGGGACCGCTACAATCTTTCGACTGCGCCTTCAGCTGACCCGATGTCCACATCATGGGGGAGGTAAGCGTTGGAGGTGGTGTTGGATCCGGGGTAGGGAGGGTGATGCGTCAGTGAGTGCGTATCAGTATCAGTATATGTACAGTGGGGCAAAAAAGTATTTAGTCAGCCACCGATTGTGCAAGTTCCCCCACCTAAAATGATGACAGAGGTCAGTAATTTGCACCAGAGGTACACTTCAACTGTGAGAGACAGAATGTGGAAAAAAAATCCATGAATCCACATGGTAGGATTTGTAAAGAATTTATTGGTAAATCAGGGTGGAAAATAAGTATTTGGTCAATAACAAAAATACAACTCAATACTTTGTAACATAACCTTTGTTGGCAATAACAGAGGTCAAACGTTTACTATAGGTCTTTACCAGGTTTGCACACACAATAGCTGGTATTTTGGCCCATTCCTCCATGCAGATCTTCTCGAGAGCAGTGATGTTTTGGGGCTGTCGCCGAGCAACACGGACTTTCAACTCCCGCCACAGATTTTCTATGGGGTTGAGGTCTGGAGACTGGCTAGGCCACTCCAGGACTTTCAAATGCTTCTTACGGAGCCACGCCTTTGTTGCCCGGGCGGTGTGTTTTGGATCATTGTCATGTTGGAAGACCCAGCCTCGTTTCATCTTCAAAGTTCTCACTGATGGAAGGAGGTTTTGGCTCAAAATCTCACGATACATGGCCCCATTCATTCTGTCCTTAACACGGATCAGTCGTCCTGTCCCCTTGGCAGAAAAACAGCCCCATAGCATGATGTTTCCACCCCCATGCTTCACAGTAGGTATGGTGTTCTTGGGATGCAACTCAGTATTCTTCTTCCTCCAAACACGACGAGTTGAGTTTATACCAAAAAGTTCTACTTTGGTTTCATCTGACCACATGACATTCTCCCAATCCTCTGCTGTATCATCCATGTGCTCTCTGGCAAACTTCAGACGGGCCTGGACATGCACTGGCTTCAGCAGCGGAACACGTCTGGCACTGCGGGATTTGATTCCCTGCCGTTGTAGTGTGTTACTGATGGTGACCTTTGTTACTTTGGTCCCAGCTCTCTGCAGGTCTTTCACCAGGTCCCCCCGTGTGGTTCTGGGATCTTTGCTCACCGTTCTCATGATCATTTTGACCCCACGGGATGAGATCTTGCGTGGAGCCCCAGATCGAGGGAGATTATCAGTGGTCTTGTATGTCTTCCATTTTCTGATGATTGCTCCCACAGTTGATTTTTTCACACCAAGCTGCTTGCCTATTGTAGATTCACTCTTCCCAGTCTGGTGCAGGTCTACAATACTTTTCCTGGTGTCCTTCGAAAGCTCTTTGGTCTTGGCCATGGCGGAGTTTGGAGTCTGACTGTTTGAGGCTGTGGACAGGTGTCTTTTATACAGATGATGAGTTCAAACAGGTGCCATTCATACAGGTAACGAGTGGGGGACAGAAAAGCTTCTTACAGAAGACGTTACAGGTCTGTGAGAGCCAGAGATTTTCCTTGTTTGAGGTGACCAAATACTTATTTTCCACCCTGATTTACGAATAAATTCTTTACAAATCCTACCATGTGGATTCATGGATTTTTTTTCACATTCTGTCTCTCACAGTTGAAGTGTACCTCTGGTGCAAATTACTGACCTCTGTCATCATTTTAAGTGGGGGAACTTGCACAATCGGTGGCTGACTAAATACTTTTTTGCCCCACTGTATGTGTGTGCGTGTCCATAGTTCAGCTAAGACAGTGTCCTTCGCCCTGCCAGGCTAAGTAAACAGTCTTTCAGCCAACCCAGGTGGCCTTGTAGGGAATGGGAAGGAACAGACTCAACACAGTCGTTATCGTTATTCTCAATTACCCCTTCGGCTCCAGCCTTGAGCTGGCGCCGAAGGGGTAATTGAGAATTTCAAGCTGTTTTTTAACACTCCGACACTGGTCTCTCAGTTTCCCGTTAATAGCTGCGAGCTTCTCCGTGATGTTATTAGCCGTCGATTCTGTGGTCTTGTCACTCTTTTTGCTCACATAGCAGATTCTGAGACCTCACAACCGCAGCCAACTGATCCGAGGTGTAATCCAGCTCCACCCAGAGATGTTGTTCTGAGTTGATTCTTTCCTGATGTAATCCAACATACATACGCTCAAAGGTGTTATTCTGAGCATTCACTGCAGTCGTAAGCGCCTCCAAGCTCTTAACCATGCTGCCTTCAGTGAGCCCTTTCTGAGAAGTCGCACCTGTCGTTCCAATCCCAGCAGGCACCCGTCCATTGTGTATCCGGCAGGGAAAGTCCCTCCAGGGCACTCGGGTTCTCCCGAGCCCAGACTTCTCATTAAAGGGTGTCAATAGTGTAGCCGGATGGGCTACTCGCCCTTCTTTTTCTCTCTCTCTCGCTCGCTCTACCACCCTCGCTCTCTTTCCGCTGCACTCGCTCCTTGTATCATGTGATTGGGTTAATTAGGAACCCACCTGCATATTGATTACAGGGTGGTGTTTACCTGTATAAAGGGAAGCCGGTTTTTTTTGTTGGATCATTCCTCCCGAGCTTCTGGTGCGATACAGCAGTAAATGCTGGCCTATTGGTTAATTTACCGATACAATCGGATTGTGTGACTGCTACAGCGCGGCTGTTTCTCTTTCTTTACTCCAGGTGTGGTGGAGAGATGTGTGAGTTGCGTTCACCGTACAGTACAGCGCCTCCAGTCTTGGGGTAAGCCGCTTATATTATAGCTGCTAGTATTTGTAAATTAGAGACGATTAAGGTTATCTTTGCCTGTTTTTGTTTGTAGGGTTTGATTGCTGCCGCACCTTCTCAGGGACCAACTGCCTGATTTTTAAGCAAAGAGTCGAGACGCCTGCCTAGCTGCTGTCTTGTCTTGCCCTGTTTCATCTTGTGTTCCGATCTGTTGGCCGTCCAGTTTTGTTCCCGCTGCTGGCCTCGCCTCGCCCCTGGGGGCTTTGGGTTTCATGCTAAGCCCTTTTTGGACTATCGTTTTACTCCAGCTTTCCCGGCTGGTCGGGGCGATCTTCAGCTGCATATTGGGCTGGTGTTACAAAAACCGGTACCGCCTCTCTCTTTCCCTCTCCCAGTTGCGGAGAGCTGCGCGAGACTGAGTAGGGCTATGGACAATCGGAACCAGCACCAGCTGTGGGCTGGCTCGCAGAGCACGAGTGTTTCCAATCTGTGCTCTGTGGTGTGTATGTGGGTGTGTTTTATTACAGGTCTCCGTTTTCCTTTTAATTTCTTTCTTTATTTTAGTATATAGAGCGCCTTTTTATGTCCCATGGTTTTTTTTATCCTGTTTAACGTGTATATCTTGTGCTTTTATTTCAGTGAACTGAGGATTTACCAGCGGCCGTGGGACCTTAGGTGGCGGGTCGTTTTCCACACTTTTGTTGTACAGCACCAGTTGAATAGACTATAGTGGGGTTTTTTTGTGTGGTTTTCTTTTGGTCCACCGCTGCTGGTAAGTCCCAGTTGTATGTTTATTTTGTTGTAATTTGGGACACTATTTTAGACATTTAGTGCGCTGTCTTTGTTGTTTTGTTTTTATTTTTTAATAAATAAAATGGTGTTAATACATTGAGCCGGCCTCAGTGTGCATCCCTGAACCTGTGCAAACGTTGTTTTTTTAAATTAAATTCCATTTTTAAAGTTTATATTTCCTGGGGGCTAGAATTCCCCCCAGGTGGTGTTGTCATTTTATCATTTCTTTTATAACCCCGCCGACCACTTGGTCACAATAGCATTCAGAGACCATGCAGATTTTGTGGAAGAGCACATGAAAGACTCAAATCAAAATGCCCAGCATATGAAAAAAATGCAAAAAATGTGACAAAGAAAATCATTTTGCTATAGCATGCAGGAGTAAAAGCAGACAGAGTGAAAATGGAAAAAAGGTCCACACAGTGACGGAGCAGGTCTCGGATTCCTGTGAGGACATAATGATTGTCACAGCTATGACACAGACTGCAGTAGAAGTGAACCAGATCAAAGCATCAGACATGAAAAAACGAGAGCAGCTGTTTGCAGGCATGATGATTGGCAACAGCCTGGTCAAGTTTCAAGTTGACTGTGGTGCAACCTGCAACGTTATTCCCATCAACCTGTTGAACCCGAACATCAAAATGGAGCACACAGACAAGGTTCTTGTGATGTACAATAAGTCAAGGCTGTCTCCATTAGGAAAGTGTAAGGTCAAGCTGACAAACCCAAGAAACAACAAAAAGTACAGAGTCGAGTTCCAAGTGGTAGAGGAGGATTGTAAAACACCTCTACTTGGGAGAACAGCTAGTGAAGCGATGAAGCTAATACAAGTTAAATATGATAACATATGTGCTCTGGACAGCTCAGTGACAACAGCTCCATCAGAGAAAAACATGTAGTTGTTGGAAGAGATAAAGACCGAGTTTCAGGATGTGTTTACAGGAGATGGATGTTTGCAAGGTGAATATGAGCTGGAAATCGACACAACAGTGCAGCCCGTCAAACTGCCAAAACGCAGAGTCCCAGTGTCGATGATGAAACCACTGAAAGAGGAACTGATGAGCCTTGCAGACAGACAAATAATAGCACTAGTGGAATGTAGTACTGATTGAATCAGTGGGATGGTGACAGTGCAATGGCAAACCCAGGATATGTATTGACCCGAGACCGCTCAACAAAGCTTTGAAGCATAGTCACTTCCCATTACCAACAACAGATGACATCTTGCCAGATGTGTCAAAAGCGAAAGTTTTCACAATTTGTGATGTGAAACATGGCTTTTGGCATGTGAAGCTTACAGAAGAGTCAAGCTATCTCATGACATTCGCAACACCATTTGGTCGCTTTCGTTGGCTGAGAATGCCGATGGGGATCAGCCCAGCGCCAGAGGTCTTTCAGCGCAAACTGATGCAAGCGTTAGAGAACCTGCCAGGCACATACATCATTGCTGATGACATCCTGATCACTGGAAAATGAGAGACAACTGAGTTGGCAGAAATGGATCATGACAGAAACCTGAGACTTTTCCTGGAACGCTGCAGAGAGAGAGGAACATCAAATTAAATGTGGAAAAACTCAAGCTTAGAAGACAGGAAGTACCATACATCGGACATCTACTCACGGCAGAGGGGCTGAGAGCTGACCCAGAGAAGGTACGGGCCATCACAGAGATGCCAGCACCAACTGAGATAAAAGGGGTGCAGAGACTAGTTGGAATGGTCAACTATTTATCCAAGTTCTACAAGCATCTGTCAGACGACTGTGAGCCTCTCAGACAACTGACGCACAGAGACAGCCTATGGACAGACTTGCAGGAAGATGCATTTAAAAGACTGAAAGAAAAACTAACACAAGTCCCAGTTTTGAAATATTACAGCCATGAAGAAGAGCTGACACTGCAGTGTGATGCCAGCGAAACAGGACTGGGAGCAGCTCTGACTCAACATGGAAAACCAGTGGCATTTGCAAGTCGTGCACTGACGCTCACTGAAAGAGGTTATGCACAAATTGAAAAGGAATGTTTAGCTATTGTGTTTGGGATGGAGAAATTCCACCAATATACATATGGTTGTCTTGTGAGATTGCAATCAGACCACAAGCCACTCGAGAACATTATTAAAAAGCCACTGTTACATGCACCTAAGAGACTGCAAAGGATGTTATTAAGGCTGCAAAAATATGATATAACCATAACATATGTTCCAGGCTGCGACATGCTACTCGCTGATACGCTGAGTAGGGCCTACCTGCAGGACAGCATCAAAAGCCAGATGGAGTTGGAGACAGAATGTGTCAACATGGTGGACTATGTACCTGTTTCAACAGAAAGCATGGACAGAATACGAGCAGGGACAAGAACCGACCACACACTACAAACGCTGATAAAAACAATACAAAAGGGGTGGCCAGCCTGTAAGAAAGATGTACCTGTTGAAATAACTCAGTTCCAATCTTTGCAGGATGAACTGAGCACACAGGATGGATTGGTCTTCAAGGGAGAGAGAGTGGTGATTCCAGAAGCACTCCAGGCAGATATAACACAGCGAATTCACTCAACACACATCAGCACAGAAGGGTGCCTCAGGAGAGCTAGAGACTGTGTCTACTGGCATGGTATGAACGACCACATCAAAAAGTACATCGCTACATGTGACATATGTCGGTCTGTGGATGCAAAACAACAGAAAGAGACACTAAAACCACACGAGCTGACCACTAGACCATGGACCAAGGTTGGGACAGATTTATTCAACTTTGAGGGTAGGGACTACCTAATAACTGTTGATTATTACTCCAACTTTTGGGAGATAGATTATCTACCTGATACCAAGTCGAATACTGTGATTAGGAAACTAAAGGCTCATTTCGCACGTCAGGGAATCCCAAATGTAGCGAACCCCCCCGAATGAAGGATGACACTTTACTGATGACGTTTTGAAGGTTTAATGGCAGTAAACCATCAATCTCACCGTAAGAGCTGGAGATGTATACACAGAAACAGCGTGTAAGCAAAATAATCCACACTCTTACAATCGTAAACCTTATAACATGAAGTTCGTTTCAACGTAACATTTAACAAATGTAGCGACTGTCACAAAAACATCTAAACGTCTCCTTATTTACATCATAACCATACCTTGTGCCTCTATCAAGGGGGCTGCTAATGACAAAAGAAATCACCATAGGCTCCGTTAAGCCATCACTTTTCTAAACTCCCACGACTGCTGCTGAAAACTGCGCCAAAACCTGTTTTACAGGAAATCGTCCCATCAAAATAAAAGCTTCTACACACGGACAGGAAGTTGGTAGTAGAAAACAGGAATGAGTGCCAAAATAAGGTGCAAAGAAAGGCATTCAGGGTTATTTACACTCCCACCAAAATTACGAATAATTGGTTTACATAAGAACCAAAATGAATAATTTTCCCAAACAAAATAACCCATGTAGGAGTTACCTTAGGAACTTTCTAACAACAATACAAGTTTTTGTACTGGACGCTCAACAACTGATAGTTTAGTAGAGCGTTGACCTTTATTATTGAGTCTCTTTTCTCCAAGTGAGATCTTTACCCTTCGCACAAGTCCATCTTTTCCACTGACAGTTTCTACAACTCTTGCAAGTCTCCATTCCCCTCTGGGTGCCAGTTCATCCATTTCCAACACAACATCACCTACTTTTAGATTCCTCTTTGGTGAGTGCCACTTTTGCCTTGAAATGATGTTGTGAATGTATTCTCGTCTCCAGCGGCTCCAGAACTGCTCTGCAAGGAACTGCACGCGGCGCCACCTCTTCTTGCTGTACAGGTCCTCATTTGAAAAGGCACCAGGTGGGGGCAACGGTGCATTGGATTTCATGTGCAGCAGATGATTGGGCGTGAGCGGTTCCAGGCTGTTGGGGCTATTCAAGTTATCTATAGTCAAGGGTCTGCTATTGACTATAGCCATGGCTTCGTAGAATAACGTCCGTAATGAAGCATCATTGAGTCTGTCGTGAGCCAGTGACAGAGTGGTATTCAGCACACTTCTGACAGTCTTTATCTGACGTTCCCACACTCCCCCTGCATGACTAGCATGGGGTGCGTTCATCACAAAGTCACATTGTTTTTCAGTCAAGTATGTAGTTAGTCTCTGAGTGTCTAGCTCATTTAAAGCTGCTTTAAACTCATTCTGAGCACCAACAAAGTTCGTTCCCTGGTCACATTGGATGTGTCGAACTGCACCTCTGATTGAAATGAAACATCTTAATGCATTAATAAATGCATCAGTAGACAAGTCCTCTAAGAACTCGATGTGAATGGCACGAGAACAAAAGCAAGTAAATAAGAGTCCATACCGTTTGTGTTGTTTTCTTCCCTCTGTTGTCACAAATGGACCAAAACAGTCCATGCCACAGTGTGTGAAGGGAGGAGAGGGCTCTAAGCGATGTGGAGGTAGGTCACTCATCCTCTGACCCTCTGGAGCTTTGCGGAGTCTGCGGCAGATCACACATTGTCGGATGAATGAGGCAACTGTTTTACTCATTCCAGGAATCCAGTAGCCACTGGATCTGATTTCATTTATGGTGAATCCCTTTCCTTGGTGTTTTACTTTGTCATGACAGTGAGATATTATGAGTTTGGCTGTACAATGTTCTTTTGGGATCACGATCGGGTGTTTGAAGGTGTCACTCGTTGCATGCTGGAGTCTCCCTCCCACCTTGAGGAGACCATCTGTATCCATGAAAATGTCCAGTTTAAACAGTTTGTTATGATGTGGGAGCTGTTCTCCTTTCTTCAGCTGTTTTATTTCCTGTTCATACGCTTGACCTTGTACACGTCGAATGATCACAAGTTCAGCATTTTTCTGCTCACTCACTGTAGCTGATGCATTTGACTTGATGTGTCTAGCCCTTCTTATGAGACGTGCTACAGCTTTAATTGCTTTGGACCAGGAGGAGAACTTACTTAGACATTCGGCAAGACTTACAGTGTCTGTGACTTTAGTTAACATTGTCTGTACTTTTCTGACTTCTGGATCTCCTATGGTCAGATCCAGCTCGACAGGTTGTGCTGTGGGCAGTTCATTTTTCCACAAAAAGGAGGGGCCAGTGAACCAGATAGACTTATTTAACTCATTGACAGTTACACCTCTCGAAGCACCGTCAGCTGGATTCAGTTCTGATGGCACGTAAAACCACTGCTGAGGGCTTGTACTTTCCCTGATCCTCTGAACCCTGTTAGCTACAAAGGTGTGGAAACGACGTGCATCATTGTTTATGTAGCCCAGCACCACCTTTGAATCAGTCCAGAAGTACTCCTTTGCACCATAACACAGTTCTTCCCGTAACATGTTGCTGACTGAGACTGAAACTACAGCTGCTGTTAGTTCAAGTCTGGGGATTGTGGTCAGTTTAGTTGGAGAAACTCGAGCCTTTGCTATTACCAGAGAGCAGTGAACTTCACCTTTAGCGTTCTTTGCCCTCAGATAGCTACATTGTCCATAACCACTTGAGCTTGCATCTGAAAAGTGGTGCAACTCTATTTCTTTAGTTTCACCAAAGTTAGCAGGCAGGTAACAGCGAAGTATGTTTAGCTTGTCTAGATTTACAAAGTCACTTTGCCAACTCACCCACCTTGGCTTGAGTGCATTAGGTATGGGGTCGTCCCACCCGACACCATGCTGACACATTTCTTGCAAGATTTTCTTTCCATTCAGCACATATGGCGCTAAAAATCCAAGTGGGTCGTAGATTGACGCGACAGTGGATAGAATACCTCTGCGTGTGGCTGGCTGGACTTTCATTGTGTTGTCAAATTTGAAACAGTCCTTTTCAATGCTCCACTGGATGCCTAGTGCTCTTTCTTGTGGCATGTCTTTGAATGTCAAGTCTCTTATGTTAATATTTACAGCACACTCTGATGCAGGTATACTTTGCAAAACAGTGTGATTGTTAGAAACAAACTTGTGGAGACGCAGGTTACCTTTGCGGCAGATTTCTCTGGCTTCTTGTGCCAACTGCATTGCTTCTTTCACTGTGTTTGTGCTCGTAACTCCATCGTCGACATAAAAGTCTTTCTCAATGAACTGTGAACCTGCTGGGTGCGAGTGGCAGTGCTCTTTGGCTAAGTACTTCAGTCCATAATTTGCACAGCCTGGAGATGATGACGCACCAAAAAGGTGTACCTTCATTCTGTATGTTTGAGGTTGTGTGCTTGTATCACCGTTTTTCCACCAGAGGAAACGTAGATAGTCCCGGTCCCTCTCACTGACGTGGAACTGGTGGAACATCTTTTCTATATCGCACATTAAGGCAATAGGATGTTGCCGGAATCTCAAGAGAATACCAGTCAGATTGTTTATTAAGTCTGGCCCTTGGAGGAGATGATCATTGAGACTTGTTCCATTGTGTTTGGCTGAACAGTCAAATACGACACGCAGTTTTGTGGGCTTTTTGGGGTGGTAAATCCCATGATGGGGGATGTACCATTGTTCACCTTGTGTTCCTTCGTTGTGTACTTCTTCCACGTCTCCTCTTTCAATTATGTCATTCATGTATGCAACATAATCATTTTTGTAGTTCTCATCCTTGTTCAACCTTCTCCTTAAGTGTTCCAGTCTGATCTCTGCAAGCCTTTTGTTGTCTGGTAAGTTTGGCCTTTGCTTGAATGGAAGAGGCATCTCACAGTATCCTTGTTCATTTTTCTTTATCCCTTCCTTAAGTTTTTCCAGAAAAACGAGATCCTCTTGTGAGACCGTTTTGTCACATGCCTTTGTGTCCTTGAAATCTGATTCAAGAACATTGATCATGTCCATTGGTGTTACAGCAGGCATTTCCTTTACCATGACCCTATGGCACAGACTTGTTTCAGTTTCATTTGACTCTGATGAGCCACCAACAATGCTCCACCCTAGGTCTGTCTGTATGGCAAATGGCTCATTGTCTTTTCCGAGTAGAACCTGTTTTGGAGCTAGAGTTCTGGGACAGTTAAATCCAATGAGTAGTCCAACATCACAACTCAGGAGAGGGGGTATCTGATCAGCGATCTCTGACAGATGGGGCCATTGCCTTGCAGTTTCATTTGTGGGTATGTTGTCATAGTTAAATGGGATGTAGTCCTTTGTGTAGGAGGGTGGAAGGTCGATGTGAACATCTGAATTATAACCTCTCACACGTAACCCTGCTACTCTCTGGCTTTTGACTGTCATGTGAACTCCCAGCATCGTGGTTAGTTTTAGCTTAACTGGATGGGATGCTGCTTGTAACTGGTTAGTTACCTCCTCACTGACAAATGTGTTGTCACTTTGTGTGTCTAATAAAGCGTACACAAGCTGCTCTTTAGATGGACTCTGAGTAGTGGAAACCCACACAGGAACAATCATGGAGGTACTACCTGATTGACCCACCTTAGTAACATTCAGAGCTGTGGCTGCCATGGTGTCATTTTCTGTGGTTGAAGCGACGTTTGTAGAGCTCTGAGGCCTTTCATTTGCCATGTGACTCTCATTGTGCAAACAGGTGGGGTGTCGTCCTTTGCAAGTGTCACATTTGTGGCGATGACGACAGTCTCTGGCATTGTGGCCCACCTTTAAGCACCCGTAGCACAGTTTATTTTCCTTCACAAATGTCCGTTTGTGGTCTAGTGACTTCTCTGAGAAGCTTGGGCACTTTGACAACTGATGACTTTCATCTTTGCAGAACATGCAGGCCACCTTTAACCTTGTGTCATTTGACTTAGTTTTTTCTCCTTGTACTGTGGCTTGTGTAGTGAAGACTTGAGTCACAGATCTGTTTGGTTTGGTCTCCCTTACGTATCTTTTCTCCAAGGATGAGCTGCTTGAGTAGAGTGCATATGAAGAAGTCACAGGATTACATGCAATTTCTGCCTCGAGTGCTACAAACTCTGCGAAATCCTTGAAAGAGGGAAAATCTTTGCCTTTCATGAGAGTAACTGTGACTTGACGGTTCCAACGCGTTGCAAGCCATTCTGGAATCTTTTGCAATAACTTTTGGTTTTCCTCACAGTCACTTAGTATCTCTAAGCCCTTTACATGTGGTGTTGCTTGCAGACAAGTTGTGAGAAAATCAGAAAAGGCCCGTAGACCTTCTGCATCTTTTGAGTGGATTTTAGGCCACTTTGACAGTTTGTCTCTGAATGCCTTTTGAACAACAAATGGCTGACCATAGCGTTGGTCAAGTCTTTTCCATGCATCTTTGTATGCCTCTTCATCACTGCGGTAGAACGTGCCCTCAAGACACTTAAGAGCAGGACCAGTGATATACCTTTTTAACAAATGCAGTTTTTCAGCTGGAGATATACCTTTGTGGCCCACCAGTGAGATGAAGGAAGCCTTCCATTCGATGTAGGTGATGGGATCTCCGCTGAACACAATGGGCACAGGCACTGGAATTCTGCTTACTGCTATGCTGTCTTGAATAGCTTTAGCCAGCTGCAATACGTCTGTGGGAGGCGATGGAGTGACAATTTGTGAGTGCAGTTGTTGTAGAGGATTATTGACAGGGATGGATGCATATTGTTCCACATGTGGGTGATATGAACCTGTAGAGAGCTCTGAGGCTGGTTGTGCAAAGCTTTGGTTGATAACAGACATCCCATTGCTCTGTAACATTAGCTGACTGTCCATATCAACTCTTAACTCCTTGTCATAAATCTCTAATTTTGCACGTGCTGCTTGCCTTTCCTTTTCTGCTTGTAAACGTTCTAGTTCAGACCTTTGTGCATCCAATTCCCTCCTGTGTTTCTCTTCCATTTCTCTTATTTTTTGTTTTTGTTTTATTTCCTCTTGTGTGATTTTATACTGAGCTTCTTTTGCAGCTAATTCTGCAACAGCATCGATTCTTTTGGCTGCAATGCTTGCTTCAGATTGGTAACTTGACTGTGATGCAGTACCAAATATGGACTTAGCATGTTCATAAGCTAAGAGCTGATGGAGGCGCTGCCTTTCTCTATCTGCATCATACTCATCTATAGCTGCTAAACGCTCAGATATGATTTTCATAATGTCCTTTGTCACTGATTCACAAGAGTCCATTTTGCGCCTTATGACATGGGATGGTTCATTACGTTCTCTATATTCACTGTATGCTTTTGTCATATCATTTACTGTCCTTTCAATATCATCAGCCATTTCTGCTAACCGTGAATCTGATAAATCACTTTTCAGGTCTTCTCTGTATACTCTGACCTGGCCTTTCCAATGTTCATAAATGGTTAGCAGTTTCTTCTCTCTTTTATTCTGTTCATCTCTTTGATATAAGAGCATTTTCTCCGTGGGCACACTGGGCCGTTCTGATCGCCTTGGGAACGTTTCATTAGCTGTTTCATCAGCTTCGCATGTCAATTCCTTTCGTTGTTCCTTTTCGTTTAACTGACCTCCTTCTATATTTTCCATTTTGAGAGCAATTGCTTGTTACCGGACCGCTGCTGTAGCTTGCTGCTCCGTGCCGTGCCGTGCCGTTCCGATCGCAGGAAGCTCTCTCTCTCTCTCGCTGCTCCCGGAGGCAAGCTCTCTCGCTGCTCTCGGAGGTAAGCTCTTACTTCTCCCGGAGGTAAGCTCTTACTGTAGCGAACCCCCCCGAATGAAGGATGACACTTTACTGATGACGTTTTGAAGGTTTAATGGCAGTAAACCATCAATCTCACCGTAAGAGCTGGAGATGTATACACAGAAACAGCGTGTAAGCAAAATAATCCACACTCTTACAATCGTAAACCTTATAACATGAAGTTCGTTTCAACGTAACATTTAACAAATGTAGCGACTGTCACAAAAACATCTAAACGTCTCCTTATTTACATCATAACCATACCTTGTGCCTCTATCAAGGGGGCTGCTAATGACAAAAGAAATCACCATAGGCTCCGTTAAGCCATCACTTTTCTAAACTCCCGCGACTGCTGCTGAAAACTGCGCCAAAACCTGTTTTACAGGAAATCGTCCCATCAAAATAAAAGCTTCTACACACGGACAGGAAGTTGGTAGTAGAAAACAGGAATGAGTGCCAAAATAAGGTGCAAAGAAAGGCATTCAGGGTTATTTACACCAAATATTGTTTTTTCTGACAATGGGCCCCAGTACAGCTCGACAGAGTTTGCCAACTTCAGCCGGAAATGGGAATTTCGACACCATACCTCATCACCTGGCTATCCACAGAGCAACGGCAAAGCTGAGTATCAAGGTGACCCTGAATCCTCCCTTAGTTGTGCTGCAATAGACTTAGGCTGCCGGGGGATTCCCATGATGCACTTGATTTTCACCTTTCTCACTCACTATGTGTTAATAGACCTCTCTGCATTAAATCATACCTGTTAGTAATCTCTGTCTCTCTTCCACACCATGTCTTTATCCTGTCTTCCTTCTCTCACCACAACTGGTTGCAGCAGATGGCCTCGCCCCTCCCTGAGCCTGGTTCTGCTGGAGATTTCTTCCTGTTAAAAGGGAGTTTTTCCTTCCCACTGTCACCAAAGTGCTTGCTCATAGGGGGTCATATGATTGTTGGGTTTTTCTCTGTATCTATTATTGTATGATCTACTGTGCAATATAAAGTGCCTTTAGACGACTGTTGTTGTGACTTGGCGCTATATAAATAAAATTGAATTGAAATCATTGATCCTACGCACATCAGTCGATTTAACGTTTTTCGTTTTTAACATTTGTTGTTCTTCTCCCCCCAGTTGCTCTTCCACCTTTCTCAACTGGTTCACACTAAGCAGCAAAACCATTCTTTTTTTTTTTGCCATTTCTCAACATATCTGATACTATCAAGTCCAAACTTTTTTACCATGGAATCAAAAATGGAGTTTTCACCCAGACCACCTAGAGGAATGCCTCCCACAGCCCCACTGGCCATTTTACTGGGCCACTTTCCCATAATGTAACGGAGCGTCCTCCGCTCAGCCTTTCTGCCTTTTTTCACTGGTGCAAAAGTGCTAAAAAAACATACACTAGAACGCCCAACTTGTTGAGCTCCTAAGATCCTGCACTTACTACCGCAACAGGGCGCAATTTCTCACACTAGAATACTCAAACTCATTGAGTTTCTAGGACCCTGCACCCACTTGTTGCAATAATAAGGAGCCGAGGCTCTTCCCGTTGGTCTTGAATCTTGAATGAAAATGCACCCAACAGGCGAGCGTGCCTTTTGAAGTGAGGTAAATGGCCTATATTTGTATAGCACTTTACTTAGTCCCTATGGACCCCAAAGCGCTTTACACTACATTCAGTCATCCACTCATTCACACACAGGTGATGGCAGCTACATTGTAGCCACAGCCACCCTGGGGCACACTGACAGAGGCGAGGCTGCCAGACACTGCCGCCACCGGGCCCTCTGATCACCAGCAGTAGGCAACAGGTGAAGTGTCTTGCCCAAGGACACAACGACCGAGACTGTCGGAGCCGGGGCTTGAACCGGCAACCTTCCGATTACAAGACGAACTGCCAACTCTTGAGCCATGATATTAAAAAAGAAAAGAAAAACTGCAGGGGTTAGGAGTGACACTCCTAACCCGTTTTTCTGAGGGAAAGACATCACCCTGAACCCTTTTATACCTCCCAAACAAAGAACATTCCACAGCAGATCAATTATTAGCAGATCCTTATCTCTTCAGTCTAGGAACAGTTCCGACCAACCGTCATCTCCTCTGCAATAAGATGTCCAGAGCCCTCAATAGGAAAATGAGTCTGCTTGCGAAGGTGCAATAAAACTTGGGCCCCACTTGTGATCACATTCCACAGGAGTACAACTGATGTCAAGAGTGAGCTTTCTATACTGAGTACAGAAAGTGTTACTACTATTACTAAAATGATCTGATTAATACACAAACGAAAGAAATTTCCAGTACATCCCAAACTTTTGAGTGGTCGTGCGTATGTGCAAAAAAAAAAAATCTGTGTAAAATTTACACAAGGGGAAATGTCTGAGACATTTGCTAAACATATGACTTTGTAATGTTAATACTGAAAAAACAATTCACATTCTCTTAAACTCAAATGAAATTTCCTTCATAAAACAAAATGTAAGTATAGAAACATACATATAATCTTCTGGTTGCTAAAATCAGCATGGACATTAAGCTAATAAACGACAGCAGACGTTTTATCATCTAACAAATATGTTAAGTGATTATGTTACAAATAATGCAGAATCTGGACATGGAAGTACTCTATGGTTTTTATATTTTCTTCTCTACTTTAGACAAAAGTAGTCTATGGTTTAGGTAATTTGATGAAAATGGTATTTTATTGTGCATTTAGTTTGAGTTACAACAGCATTCAGATATCAGTCCAGCTTTTCCATGTTGGCATTGGTTGTGCCAACCTAGAATACCATTAGCATTTTCAGTGTTACCTCTTCATTAAAGGAAAAAAAATGTAAAGACAGAACACCACCGGTATGTGTGTTGAAGAAGTCTGATTTAATAGTGTATTGAAAAATAAGTTAACTTAAATAACTTTAAATACAACATAATGGGGAAAAACAACAGATTATAAACATTCTTTGCCAGCAAGGGGTGAAATTGCAGTGCTCATGTAAGATAAATTTACACACACACACACACACACACATATATATACATATACACACACACACATATATATACATATATATACGTAGCATTCCTTTACATCTAGTGATTTGAAATGAGGTTTACCACCCAAACGTTCTGCCAGCTAAAAAAGTCTAGAAAATTTATGTTTATAAAGGTTTATATTTCATACACATAGCCTGTGTGTGTGTGTGGCAGTAAAAAGAAGTACACTGTAAAAAAACAAAGAGCACACAGTGGTGACGTTGTGGATGGAATGGTTACAAAAGAAAACTGATCAGTAAAGCAAAGTTTTATGACCTCTGACCCTGAGATCAATGCCAACACTTGGAATGAACCTGCCATTCAATTTACAGATTTTGGCTTTGAAAATAGAAACACTGGACCCACCAATCTGGACCCACAAAGTGTTGTGTTACATATATGCGATGCAACAGATCGAATGGCAAACAATTCAATTTTTTGGTGTTTTACTATGTGGTCTTGGGTGGTTTAGAAACAAGAGGAGCTGACTCAGTCCATCAGATCTGCCAAGATAAAGAGGACAACGAGGAATGATGAAGGGAAGAGAGCTTAAGTTTAATAATAAACCCCCCCAAAGCTAAATAATAAAAATACTCTACATTGCTAACCTGAGCTACACTGGAGAATAAAAATGAAAGTTTTACTCAAATACTGGCAGTCAGGTTAAGAGGACCAAGTAGCAGAAAATGTATAGAAGCTGGAGATCCAGACATAGATAAACTTAATAGCTGAACATTTAGTAAGACATCTTTCTTGGTAGGTCAAGTAGAGAGCTGGAAATGTCTCAGATCTGTTGAACAAATATTTTGGTCACTCTATGCTAGTCTGCACTGCAAACATACATGAGTCTGATACCTCATATCTTGCTGTTGGAAAGCAAGCAGGACTCTGACAAAGCCGAGTATTAAAAATAAAGAGTATCTGGAGGTAAACACGTCAAGTCATAATCCACTTAAAACAGTAAAAAAAAAAAAAAAAAAAAAAAGAACTGACGGACACTGTCTTTTGTCAATCAGTACAATACACCTGCAGATCATTCTACTAAGGTGAATACTTAAGTGCTGAGCTGGTTTTATCAAAACTTTGCTTCCTTTACTTTCAGCTCTTTCCCAGATCCAGACAAACTAATTAAGGTAACTATAGATTACTATCTGAACTAGCTTGATAATAAAATTAAAATCCTTTCTTAACCTCAGAAAATAACAAAAACAAAAAAACAAACAAATTGCTGCATAACTGTCATTTCCATCTTTTTCAGCAAAGGTTCAATTGAAGTAAGACTTTAAAAATCACTTAATAATGAAGAGAACTGGTTGGAGCCCTGACCTGAAATCATGTTTGTTCATGTCACAGGGTTATTTTATTGTATACACCCTACATAATGTGGATTGAAAGTTTTTATGGCTGATATATGTTCAGCAGAGTCACAAGAAACACTAAGAGAGTTTCTACGGGTAACACTGTAAACTTTGGTTGTGACAACTATTTGTATTGCCGCCCAGCGACACAGAAACCTGATGAAGACAAGAGGAAGTACCGCAAAGAGAGAAGTGAGGAGGGTCTGGTGACATGCTCTTCATACATACATTCAGATAAACGGGGATTAATAATGTGCAGTCATTATTTGACAGGTAACCACACCTGGTATAATGGTGTAAGAATGGCCACCCACACTAAGAATCATAACCCTCGTTGAGAATAAAATACATCATACCACTTTGTTCAGAACTACAGCGTGCCCTTAAACCCACAGCCAGCATGGCGAGGAACCATCATCTATATCCAAAAAACCAATCTATTTATACATTTCAAATCATTTTAAAACAGGGCAGAAGGTGGATGTGACAGGAAAAGGGAAGAGAGAGGGGGAGAGGAAAAAAAACCCAACATGACAGGGAAAACATGGTGTGCTGCTAATTTTTCTTCTTGATGTTGTTGTTGGAGGTGAGCCGGGGCCGTGGTGTTGGGATAAAGCTTCCAAACAGGACTCGACTTCGGGCCACCTCAAAGACTTTGGAGAAGATCTGGAGGAAAAGGAGAAGGAAGAGGTCACATCAGACTTGAAGTTCTCTATGCATTGGGTAACACAATCTCCACTTTGACCAACTCTGCTCGAGCTCAAAATCCCATCCTCAACGCTGCAGTAATTATTCATCTTTTATCCCATTACAGTTTAATATTTATTTACCAATCACATACAGCCAGCTCTGGCTCATTTTACAGCAGCCTTGATGTCAAAATGTGTGCAAATAATCATGTTGCTAGGCAACCTGGTATGCCACAATAGCTGCTTTATACTGTTATATTGTTTCTATGGTGTGAAAATGATGTCCTGGGTTGTTTTAATTTTTTCTTCTTTTGAACCCTCACCCCTCAAAAATCAGTATTTGATGAATAAGCCCATTTCAGTTTCACTCAACACATAACGTAATGAAATCAAAGCTACTAATTATTACTCCCGTACTGTATGCGCAATCAAAACCGTTTACTTTTGTTAAATTTTATTAGGCTAACTGGACTTGTTTGGAGAGGAGGTAGCTGCTGTCTCAATATAGCAGGATCACTTGAGGCTGGGTCTAAAGGTGAATATTTTAAAAGTGTTATGGACTGTTAAAATGCTGCACAGCATTAAAGAGCATTTTTAGAACCTGGTACAAAGAATGGTGTTAGCCTCTTGCTCCATAACAGCTGTTTTCCAAGTTATCTTGGAGTAATATAGGTAAAGCTTTATGTTGGGTGTGTAGTAGTTTGACAGGTGTGCCACCAAATGGAGCTATAGTCAGCATCTATCTACAAGGATTTTTATACATTATTAAAAAAGGAATTATATGATGCATATTATGGCTCGAGTTTTGGGCAAATCCCCAAGGAAGGCATCACCAAGAAGTGATGACTGTACGTTACAAAGGTTAAAGACTGTTGCAAATATATAATTGGTGGTCAGCGTGACGGATATACTGGCATAAATGCCACGGAATGTCAGGAGAGGAGATCGGAAGAAATTCCAGATGATGAGAGAACTGGAACACTGAGCTCTAGTGAAGCATGCTGTGATTTCTAGCATTGGAGGTAATAAGTTTAGTTTATTTCACTGGATCAACATCGTCCCGTGCCCTTCCCTCCTGCTGCTACTCCTCCCCCTCTCCCTGAATTGTACAGTTTGATGGCTCAGGGAACAAAGAATTTTTAGCCCTGCTGGTTCTGCTGCTGGGGAGGAGCAGCCCGTCGCTGATCCGGTTTCTCTGTGGTTTGATGACAGTTAGCAGAGGAAATTTCCAGAGTACTTTTCTCTGCCACTGTTACCAGAGAGTCAGTCTAGCTTCATGCCAACCACAGAGCCAGCCTACCTTCGCCAGCCTGGAGGAATCCTTTTTGGATGTACCACCCCTCCAGCACGCCACCACGTAAAAGATCAAGCTGGCAACCACTAACTGGTAGAACATCCACAGGAGTTTCCTGCAGATGTTTAAGGAGTGCAGAGACATGCATGACACATCTCTGAGTTGTTAAGTCTAAAGTGCATAGGGTGAAGGGAAGAGGGGCCAGCACTGTGCCCTACGGTGCACCAGTGCTGCTCAGTCCTTCAGCTTGACATACTGTGGTGTCTCAGTGAGGTAGCTGCTTATCCAGGTCACCAGGCAGGGGTCCACTTCAATCCGTTCAAGTTTTTCCTGGAACATAATTGGCTGGATGATATTGAAAGCACTAGAGAAGTCCAGGAAAAGTATCCTGACTGTGCAGCAGCCATGGACACAGCAGGCCCAAAGGCAGGGGGACTTCCTGGGTCAAAGCCAGTTCTCTCCTCACTTGGTCTGCAGTTATGCAGGGAGAGGACTGTGGGGAGGGGAGGAGGAGAGGTATGTCCTCTGTGTCAGGTGAGGGTGCCAGTGAGGGAGAGAGACTGCGATGAGCAGGGTGTGGAGTGTGCAGCAATGTCATGTGGAGAAAGGAGTTGGGGGAGGGCACTGTAGTGAGGTGGGACAGTTGGTTGTTGGTCATACCGATTGAAGAAGGTTACCAAGAGTTACTTGGCTCCTCCAATGTCTCCTCTATTGTACCACCCCTCGTCTTGTGTCCTATCCTTTATTCTGTAGGCCACCTTCTTCCCGTTGAGGATAGCCTTGACCTCCTGTGTTATTCAGGAGGTGTTGTTAGGATAACAGCGTACTGTCTTGACAGGTGAGACCGCGTCCACACTGACAGCCTGCAATCCCTTCACTGTCCTCATCATGTGGATCCAGCAGCATATCCCAGTCAGTGGATTCAAACAGTCTCTCAGGGCACGCTCCACTTTTGGAGACCTATTTCCTGATGCAGTGTGTTGAAGCCGACGGCCTTTTAAACAGGAGGTAGGTGTAACTGTGAGGATTTTCTCCAAGACACATACATCAGTCACGTGGTAGTGCTCTGTCTTTACACTCCCCCGAGTGCAGATGTGAACTCCCTCAGCAGATATCTGTTAGCCTGCGGTCATCCTAAGAGTTTTAGATACCTGCATTCTATGAAGGAGGACTACAGAACAACCCAGCATTCCTTTGGCAGCTGTGCAGTAAAATGGTAATGGAGGAGCAGCTAAAGATGGAACTGCAACTATTTTTCAGCAGGACATGAAATGACGGTAATAGACAGGTTCGAGGAATGATGGACAAGGCTAAACAACTATTATTCACTAGAAGTTGATTCCAAGAAGTTGATTCTGTGTATCTGGCCATGAGTACAATTTACAGAGAGTTAAGGAATGGCTGCAATCACGGAATTGTAAGGTGGAGAAAGATCACCATCTTTGCCATGGTGCTGATGGCCATTGATCAATGGTTATTGATCAATAGTTATGACAATTTGCATATTAACGATCATTAAAACTGGTCTTGACAGCCCATTGTTTGTCACTGGTGCTAATTTCAGTGATTATACAAATGTTGGGGAAACCTGCAGGTAGGTGAGACTGAAGAAGTCACTTGGATGAGTGACAAAACATTTCTCATGCTGAAAATGACATGTCCAGAATAACAGAATGAACCTTTAGAGATTTCCTTTTCTGGATGATTGAGCATGCATCAAGACATTAGTTATTATTGTCACTGGTCAGTACCAGACTTACTAGTTGTTTAATCTAATTGTTAACATTTTAATTGATGCTCAATGCTAGTAAACTGTTATGTCCTAAATGTTATGCCTCCCTACCTCCTTCACATCAAAAACACACAATAGGTGTCAATGGGTGTTTTGACAAAAATGAGAACACAACCAATTCGTAGTGCAGGGGGTCAATTATAGACAGAGAACAGGAAGGGGAGTGTATGAGATGTGGCCAAGCTCCTGAAATTCAAATAATTATCTAAATAAAAAGTTCATTGATAAGTCTTAGTGGTTTTGATTGTGATTAAAAATAAATAAATAAATAAGTAAAATCTAACATATCTCCCTAGTCCTGCAACTATTAAAAAAAAGGAAAGATATACGTGAAGCAAGGGCTCACCTTTCGTGGAGTCCTCTGGAAGCATTAAGGGGCAAATATGAAAGATTAATCAAAAAAGCAAGAACAGAAAAACCAAAAATGTCAGAACTATGGTAGTGAAGCTAATTTGGGGAAGGTGGGTTGGAGCACCATGTCAATGTTTCTTTGACAGAAAGCACTTACTTGGAAAAAAGAAAAAAGCGCCTGTATAAATAGCCGCGAATGGGTGAATGAGGCAAGTTGTATAAAATGCTTTGAGTGCTTAGGAACAGTAGAAAAGCACCATATATGAACCAGTCCATTTACGATGTAAATGTACCAGTTTACCATGTACCAGTGTCAGTCACACTTGCGACTAATGCTTCAACTTGTTTAAAAAAAGCAAGCTGTTGCTGCTCCCATTCACAGCCATTTGTTTTTGACTGCGACAAATCTACAGCAAAGCTACAGAAGAATTAATTTTATTCTTTATTGGGGCTGCTACTGAACTATTATTAATATTAATAATTAAAGTTAATAATTAAATAACTATAAATAAATCTACATCCTCAGAACATCTTTTCTGCAGCAGGAAACATTACATCGAAGTACAAAGAAAAACCTCACTTTTGCATACATTTTTTCTTCAAGGTCCTTTAAAGCCTTACAGAAACAGTCACTTATTTAATAGCACACGTACAAAATATACCTCATCTGGGAGTCAAAGCTGTCAGAACCTTCATTGAAGTTCTACGTATACCTTGCACCTTATTGTGTACTGTTCTTGTGTTCTATGCTTAAATATTGAAAAATAAAATATTCAGTAAATTAACCTCCAAGGACCTGGCATCCACATATGTGGACATCACATTTTGGGATGTCTAGACCAAAATACTTAATTTTTCTCTACAAGGGCCTGATATTCACTTACGAGGACAGTATACTGCCACTGTTCTATCAAAATTCAAAACAAATATCGTCATATGTAGATCTCATTTTTCTTAGAAACAAAAATTAGGTTAAAAAAAATCTGGTAATTCTTTGTTTTTACATTCATCAGGTCCCAATCAGCCCAAATAGCAAAGAAAAATTAAAAATGCATGCCATGAAAGAGTTCGGGTCTTAGGAGGTTAAACTCCTGACAAATAGAGGTACTTGAATTTTAAATAATAAAATTTAGACAGTTGATGATGGCAATCACCTCTCACTTTTGAAAACTTTTGAGTGAAGCATAAAAGGTGGGGAGAAAACATTGATATACCATGACCTAAATGAGAACCTACATAAAAATACTGATATACAGTGATGGGAATAACGGGGTTACAAGTAACGGCGTTACTAAGGGCGTCACTTTTTTCCAGTAACAAGTTATCTAACTAATAATTCCTATTGTTACAACGCCGTTACTGTTACTAAGAAGAAAATACGGTGCGGTTGCGTTACTATTTTTCAACAAGCAGACGGTTGAAGCTGTCTTCAGCTTACCACATCTTATATCAGTTGTACGAAAGTAGCTGTAAGTAATCTGGGCGCTACAGCTTCAAGCAGCTGCGTGCGCTCTCGCAGGCGGCAATCACTGGAGCTAAGGGGGCAAAACAATCGCATGAGTGCTGCTGTTTGACTGAGGAAGAATAAAGTAGTCGTGGTAAGCCAATCACACGACCACTTCAAGATGACAAAGCAACAAGGTGCCAGTTTTTAAATTGTACTGATAGACCACGTAAAACCAGAGTCATGATAAACAATATATACGTGGCGTTTTTTCCTCAACAGTTTTGTAACGTTTACTGTCTAAGGACAGCGCAGCGAGCACTCTCTGCTTATGACCAAAAAACAAAAAAAACAAGAAACAGCCCTTTGGTGTTGGTGGAAAAATGCACCATGACGACCAATCAAAAATAATATGGCAACATGACATTTGGCTGTTTAGGAAGAGGGGGACGTTTTAGGAGTGACGGCGAGAGAGAGAGAAAGACAGCAGAAAGAGAGAGAGCGAGTTTTGAGATGTGAGAGATTTGTGACGTTTAGCGTGTTTGGAGTGTGTAGTTAATGTGTTGTCTTGTGCAGTTAGCGTGTAGCGTTTTGAATATTTTTGCGTTGTGTGTCAGAACAATGAGGCGACTGCGGTCTCCAGGTAGAAAACAGGAGGAGTGATATACCTCCTGCTGTCAGACCTGCAGGTATCAGGCTGTGATGTTCTCCTTTATAGTGGACAGACATTTTTGGAGTGGCACAAATAATTTGTGTGGCATCTTATTGAATGCAGAACAGCTGATTGTTATGTAAATAGTTTGAAATGGTTATTTGAAAAAGGGTAAAAGGTAAATGGACACAAATAACTTTGTTGTTTGCAAAACTTGCATAGGATTTTGAAATTGACCATTTATATTTGCATTTAAAGTTATGAAATATGATTCAATAAACATGTTTGAGGTTGTTACAGTAAAAAATATAACCTTCTCTACTTTTTTGTCTGATTTTAGATCAACTGGGTTAATACAGAATGTCAAAATGAAAACATAACTGTAAATTCAGACACGTGAGGTTGTGCTGAAAAGAATGATACCAAACAAGGCAAAGTAAATAGTTTTTAAAGGTAAAATGTGGAGGTAAAATCAAAAGTAGTTAAAAATGGCCAATTATACCCTGGACCCCAGAGGGTTAAACATTTTTTAAAGTAACGCAATAGTTACTTTTCAAGTAATTAATTACTTTTAGAATCTTGTAACTCAGTTACTAACTCAGTTACTTTTTTAAAGAAGTAACTAGTAACTATAATTAATTACTTTTTCAAAGTAACTTGCCCAACACTGCTGATATACTCAATCAATCAGTTAATCAATCATTCACTGACATAAAGATTAGAAGAAATTTGCACCACTTGTAATGCAAAGATTGTCCTCTCACCTGTTCCCAGAGGGTTTCAGCCACCTGGTCAATGAATCCTCCGACCTCGCGAAACTCTCCAGAGTATTTAACATAGGCCCAGATGCAGAGTGCTGTCAGAGCCAATCCCATCACCAGGTTGCACAGCGTGGCCACAGAGCTAATGCCCACAAAGCCGGTGACAACTGACACTATGTACATGACAAACATGACAGCAAAGAGTGTGGCGGGCGTCCGTGCAGCGTAGAAGATGTTCTTTCCATCATTCTGCTTGCTGAAGTTGGCATAGGCCTCATCGAGTTCTGCCTCCAGCTTCTCCTGGTAGCGCCGGCAGAAATCTTCTCCGCCCATCTTCTTGACAGAGCGGAAGCACCGCACGGAAGCCTGCCGTAGCTCCACATGACGGCGCTCTAACTCTGCTGGGGAAATGTATGGTTTGTCTCCACCACAGATCTGAGACCAGGACAGGAAATACAACAAAAAAATTTACTGAATTCATCAAACAAAACCTGGATCTCTGATTAAATGAACAGGAAGTAACAGTGTTTAGACAATGATCAAACTTCTGGCACAAACTCATGTTAACCACATATTTTGTGGTTATATGTGTACTCTTCACAAATCAATCAGAATTGAGAGTCAGGAGTTACATCACTTTAGTCTGACATCCAAGTTCTGAGGTGTCTGGATCTCAAACTCTCCAGATCAGCTTAAATCCATGTCCCTCAAAATGCCATATGTTTACCTGCTCCATGCTTTTGTTGTATATGTCTTTGGATCCTGCTACAGCTGCAAGGTTATTTGCTTCAGCTGTTGCCTAAAAACCAGAGGACAAAACATTGTGCAGAAACAATCTTTATCACACATTAATCAATACAGAAAGTTTTTAATTAAACTGAGATTGAGTGCAGCCTGATCTGAGGCATGTGGTGTTGTTGTTTTCCTTTAAAGCAAATGTATCAACTTGATACTTGATTGAAGATGTAAAATCTTCATAATAAACAGACGCCATTCACTTCTTAACCTCAGAGACACTTACTCTTCTGATTACAGATCATAATGTAACCTGTCCAGGAGATGGAGCCATCTAACAGTGAAACTGAAGGAGCTGAACCAACCTGGAGCATTGATTTGGGATGAGGGAGTTCCTCTCCCTGATAGATCTTCATGTAGGCCTGCAAATACAGCAGTAGGGTAGGGAACATTTTTAGAAATTTGACAATACAATCAACCAAAACGGATAGCTTTTTCTGTGGCTTTCAACCAAGTCTTACATAGATGACTTACTGACGAGTAAACTCACTTTGAAATAGTGCAGCAGATCTCTGCAGGTAATTTTGACTCCTCCAATCTCTTTTTCCACTAGATTTTCTGGAGCAAGCAGCGCTGGAACGAGGTTCAGCAGCTCCTTCTGGAAGTCCCCATCAATATCTGAGTGACACACCAAAAACATATTTACCCCCCACCCCAAAAAAAGTGTATAATAGCTTCTCCTGGTGGAGAAGCACTGAGTTGTGTGCATTCCATGTTTATCCCTGAGGGGTCAATTAGATCCCTCCTGCAAATAAATAATTTCCTGAGCAAGCCAAGTTGTTCCTTTATATCCATATTTTCGCATTTTAAGTAAGACTTGACCAAATATAGGTTTTTAGGTGTTATATTAATTAGATCGTCACAGTCTGTAAATTGAAATTCACATTAGAATAAACAAACAAACAAAGGGTACAACAAATGACACATAATAGCTAACACATCTAAAAAAAATTAACATTACAGAAAAACATGGTGAAAAGTTATAAACTATTTTTGGGTTGTAATATTTGGTTGCACTGACACAAAGATGGCATATAAACATGCACTCCCTGCCAAACAGATTGAAGAGCTGATCATCGACATTTTAAATATTGATCTTACAGCTGGCTACAAAAACGTATACAAAACACTTTGAATAATTATTCTAAAAAGCAGAACAGTCAAAGCTCATCATTATATTCATATCTTCCCCTGATTACCATACCTACACCCTCTTACCCAGGGTCATTTCACTCTTTATTTGCTTTGATTAGTTCAGTACAATCTTCACCACAAAATTCAAGAAGAATTATCCCAAAATACTGTTGATGGCTACCAAAAGCATCTGGTTGAGTTGCAAAAAACAAAAAAAAATCGATCCAGGATGAGGTCAGTCTGGTCTTGAAGTTTTGTGCGACTGCTCTATCTACTAGAAGGTGATGTTTCACCCCTCTAGTGTTCCTACCAATATATAATAAATGGTAAATGGCCTGTATTTGTATAGCGCTTTACACTACATTCAGTCATCCACCCAGTCACACACACATTCACACACTGGTGATGGCAAGCTACATTGCAGCCACAGCTGCCCTGGGGCGCGCTGACAGAGGCGAGGCTGCCGGACACTGGCGCCACCGGGCCAATATATTATATTATTACATACAAAAACAGAAACAAACTGTCTGTCCTTTAAGCTCAGGTCGGGCCTAGGAGCCCGAGGATCCTATGCACTATCCTAACTATCCTAGGACTGCGCTCTTCTGGACACAGAAACCTGATATAATTCCTGGAATGTGCTAGAGCCGCTCCCCAAATTTGGGGGTCACTGCTTGAGTGTTTCGATTACCTTCACCTTCAGTGTCTTCTATAGGTCTTCTCTCAGCGTGTTTCCTTTCTCGAGCTTCTTCTGTTCATTCTTCCTGAAGTTGCTTTTGCTACATCTATCACACGGCATTTTTTCTCTGTTTGTTCACTACTACTATATGCATGCATAGTTACATATTATAACATGTAACATAACATTACATTACATATTCCTCCACTCGCATAAATTCAACAAACTGCACACATAGAACTCAGCAGCCATGGATAAAAAAGGAAGAGTTTCTACTTTCCAAGACATCCTGCATGTTTGTGCCCTTGCAAGTACCTCTGCTCTGAGAGATTTTCAGGATTAAAGCATTAAAATACTGACACCTATGACACTTTTCACTACTTCCACTGCTACACTACAAACAATAACTGCTGATAGTTAATTTGGCAAAAGTCATTTTCAAAATCGTAAATGGTACATAGACAGTGGTTTAAAACAGTTCTTGTGTTGCTTCCACAGTGTAATTTAACACAATAACCTTAACTGTCCAAAGTGAACAATCACATTAGGACCCCTTTTCTTTTGGGCTTCCATACAGTCAAAACTCAGGTGATTTGAGCGAGCTTGATTTGGTTTCAAGAACAAAGAGTTACCATCAAGAGCATAATGGAGCAGCCCTCATAAACTAGCCACTTGTGTGAGATGCCGTCTTTGTGCACAAGTTCTGTGCACGAAAATATACTTGCACAAGTGATCATCAATACCTGCACAGATGGACAGATTTACTTGTGATTATGCTATTTCTCGCACAGCTTTTGATGTAAATATCAATCTATAGCGCAGAACATTCAGAGGCTACAGCACAGCTGGAATAATAAGGTGGCCACGCTATTGATGTCAAAACACAAAAACTCCTCACAATGTTCAGGTCTCCACCCAAAGCTAAGCATCCTGAGGGTCGATGAGCAATAAAAAAAGGGAGGGCAAGGATTAGTTAGTGCCAGAGCAACAATCCAGGAGCATCCATAATCGGGAGAGGGCCCAGCTTGAGGAACAGAGAAATACCACCCTCCAAGGGGTGAGGAAGAGAACATACAGACGAAAAGAAGATGAACTGACCTTTGCTATTACAAGTTCTGTTATACCTGTGAGCCGCCCATCGAAATGAGGATTGGTGGCCACCTTGAGGCCAGGGTGAGGCAACAAGAAACAGCTGATTTTGGAGAAGCAGGAGTGGATGTGTCTGCGGACATTCTGGAGCTCCTCGTGTTGGTTCTGTTTCACCTGAACACAAGCCAGGCACTTCAGTTAATATCTGATTTACTGCACTTAAAACAAATTAAAACAATGTGAAATGTAAAAAACCGTGGAGATGTTCGACAGAAGATTGCCTCTATATATAGTAGGTAGGCAGTTTCCACCTGCTTTACATCCACTGCCACGTGACTTTGTTGATCTATTAAGTCAGGCTGTTAGGGTTTAATTATTCAACTCACCTGCAATCGTTTATCCAAGAAGCCCCGCCCTCCCTCCAGGCCGTATGGATGTTCATATGGGTAACTCCAATCTCTGATTAGGAACATCAGTCTCTTAAAAAACAACATTTAAATTATTATTCAGCATGGACATCAATGTGTGACTTTCAGGTGAAGAACATCTAGAAATGGATAAAAGTGTGCAACAGTTAAAACTCAAGCAGTATGTGCTGGTATGAAGAAAAAGATTGTTAGAAGCTTTGACCAGGAACAGACATGAAGACAAAATGTTTTCCTTTCATGACTTTACAAGTACTGATACAACAAGACAAAGCTTGTTTTAAAATTAAAAGAAACCTCCCTTATATATTTTAAGGACAATGACCATAGTATGGCAGACCTGAAAGGGTTTCTCATAGACTTCCTCCATGGCCAGTCGTCCATATTCAGTGAAGAGCTGAGGAGACAAAACAAGCAAAAAAAAAGCCTAGAAAACAGAAGCAGCTATAAAATATCAAGAAGTACAAGAACAATTGTTTGCATATCTGATTGTTCGATAAGCAATGCTTAATGCTATTTGTCAGGGTCTGTTTTAACATCAAGAATAACAATCTGAAGAAGAAACTGTGTCCCAGAATTCATAGCGTGGCCCTGCTCAGTTTCCAACAATGGCGGCAGCTAGTTAGTTTAATATTACTCTTATTATTCTTTCTGGGTCACAAAATAAACGTTTAACATATTTTCAGGCGAGAATGTAGCTGTGTAAACTTCAAATATCTGCTCAGTTTATCAGGACACCACATATTTTCAAAAGTGCTCCGACGTTTTCGGAGACATCTGATACCCACCAGCTCGATAGCTAGCCGGGGTTCAAGGCTCACTAGAGCCCGTGAGAACACCGGACTCCCGGCAAATCGTTTTCAAACCCACCGCCATCTTTCGCTACTCAGGTTAAACATGATATATAAGCCACTTAGATAACTTAAAAATGTTGTTGTTTGGCTTTTTTTAGTATTTTATTTGTTCCTGAGTAAATCGGTTTGGCTGAGATTAAAGTTATAGTTTTTACACAGCTGAATAAATGTCAAGCAGACAGCTGATTATCAGAAGTGTGAGATGCTCCAGAATATACTCCGGTGTCCTGTTATATTTTAGATAGCAAGGAGCAGACGGCTGAGTTTATTAAACTCCACTGAAACAATCTGCAGATTTCATCAAAATTTAATAAACTATCATCTTGTCTTTATTTTTAGTTAGCACATACCTTACACACTTAAAGCTGTAAGCTAATGATAGTTATATAAGAGCATGCTGGTGCAATAAGCTGTACGTTTTACGTCCAATGAATGCATGATCTGATTAGTCGACTAATCGCAAAAATAATCGGTGACTAGTCAACTATCAAAATAATCGTTTGTGGCAGCCCTAATGCAGAGATGCGCAAGATTCTGAAAGAGCAGCAGATCCCCTTCCAGACTCTCTTCCCAGCCCTGCTTAAGGTGAAATATACAGGGTGTGCAGAATTATTAGGCAAATGAGTATTTTGTCCACATCATCCTCTTCATGCATGTTGTCTTACTCCAAGCTGTATAGGCTCGAAAGCCTACTACCAATTAAGCATATTAGGTGATGTGCATCTCTGTAATGAGAAGGGGTGTGGTCTAATGACATCAACACCCTATATCAGGTGTGCATAATTATTAGGCAACGTCCTTTCCTTTGGCAAAATGGGTCAAAAGAAGGACTTGACAGGCTCAGAAAAGTCAAAAATAGTGAGATATCTTGCAGAGGGATGCAGCAGTCTCAAAATTGCAAAGCTTCTGAAGCGTGATCATCGAACAATCAAGCGTTTCATTCAAAATAGTCAACAGGGTCGCAAGAAGCGTGTGGAAAAACCAAGGCGCAAAATAACTGCCCATGAACTGAGAAAAGTCAAGCGTGCAGCTGCCAAGATGCCACTTGCCACCAGTTTGGCCATATTTCAGAGCTGCAACATCACTGGAGCACCCAAAAGCACAAGGTGTGCAATACTCAGAGACATGGCCAAGGTAAGAAAGGCTGAAAGACGACCACCACTGAACAAGACACACAAGCTGAAACGTCAAGACTGGGCCAAGAAATATCTCAAGACTGATTTTTCTAAGGTTTTATGGACTGATGAAATGAGAGTGAGTCTTGATGGGCCAGATGGATGGGCCCGTGGCTGGATTGGTAAAGGGCAGAGAGCTCCAGTCCGACTCAGACGCCAGCAAGGTGGAGGTGGAGTACTGGTTTGGGCTGGTATCATCAAAGATGAGCTTGTGGGGCTTTTTCGGGTTGAGGATGGAGTCAAGCTCAACTCCCAGTCCTACTGCCAGTTTCTGGAAGACACCTTCTTCAAGCAGTGGTACAGGAAGAAGTCTGCATCCTTCAAGAAAAACATGATTTTCATGCAGGACAATGCTCCATCACACGCGTCCAAGTACTCCACAGCGTGGCTGGCAAGAAAGGGTATAAAAGAAGAAAAACTAATGACATGGCCACCTTGTTCACCTGATCTGAACCCCATTGAGAACCTGTGGTCCATCATCAAATGTGAGATTTACAAGGAGGGAAAACAGTACACCTCTCTGAACAGTGTCTGGGAGGCTGTGGTTGCTGCTGCACGCAATGTTGATGGTGAACAGATCAAAACACTGACAGAATCCATGAATGGCAGGCTTTTGAGTGTCCTTGCAAAGAAAGGTGGCTATATTGGTCGCTGATTTGTTTTTGTTTTGTTTTTGAATGTCAGAAATGTATATTTGTGAATGTGGAGATGTTATATTGGTTTCACTGGTAAAAATAAATAATTGAAATGGGTATATATTTGTTTTTTGTTAAGTTGCCTAATAATTATGCACAGTAATAGTCACCTGCACACACAGATATCCCCCTAAAATAGCTAAAACTAAAAACAAACTAAAAACTACTTCCAAAAACATTCAGCTTTGATATTAATGAGTTTTTTGGGTTCATTGAGAACATGGTTGTTGTTCAATAATAAAATTATTCCTCAAAAATACAACTTGCCTAATAATTCTGCACTCCCTGTACTGATAAAACAAAAATTTACAACACTGCAGCTGAAGCCACCGAAGATATGGCCAGTAGAGGTTATGCTGTAAACGTCGTTATAACACCTGAAATAGTTCTGGAAGAACTGAAGCAGCTAACATGGAGTAAGGTCAGCAGAGAACCAGTGAGCGCAGCGGCAAACAAGAAACGCGATCCCGGTTACAAAGAAAAACTCTGAGCCTTCAGGAGGACGGTACCTTCTTCCTCGGAAAATTGAGGTCTACTTACTTTGTTTCCCTTTACAATTAAGTTTACTATATGGTGTACAATACATAAATAAATAGGTTCTCTCATGAATGCTCTTTATGGTGAGGCCTAAGCCATCGAGAGCCTCCTTCATAGACTGATGAGGAAGTTGCCTCTCGAGGTGAAGCAGGGTCCATTTCAGGGACCTCTACCTCGGAAGTTAAGATTTTATTTTGATTTCTGTTCCTTTCTGATGAAACTTTTTTTCATATGTTTTATGTTTAGTTTTTACAAGGGTGTGCAGATAATAATCACAGAAAATTACAATTTAGACGAGTAGCAGGTTAATAAAAATTTTGTCAATTAATATTAATGGCTTACATAGTCCAGTGAAAAGGTGGAAAGCCCTATCTAAGTTTAAAAGGGACAAAGCCCAAATTGTTCTGATGCAGGAAACACATCTAGCTGACAAAGACCAGGCAAAACTTAACAAACAAGGTTTCAAACATGCCTTCTATTCTTCTCATAGTTATGGGAGGCGAAGGGGGGTGGCGATTCTGTTATCCTCAGCTTTGAATTATGAACATATAAGGTAGATATATATTGGTAACAGGTAAGACTGAGGGTACCATGATTACTCTCTTAAATGTGTATATTCCCCCAGGCAGTGACTAGTCCTTATATAGGCAGATTTTGAAATTGGCAACAACAAGGAGTCAGGGAATTTTCATTTGCTTTAATGTCACATTAAATGTCAAACTAGATTCTTCAAACGGAAAAGGTGATCAGAGGAATACTGGAAGAAGAATGGTGCATTTTATGGACGATTTTGGACTACTAGATGTGTGGAGAGATTTTCATCCAAATGATAGAAAGTACACCCATTTCTCAATTCCGCACAACGTATATTCTAGGCTAGATTATATTCTCGTGTTTAAGAACTATGTATTTAGAATTAAAAGCTGTGAAATAGCCGCTTGTACCATCTCAGATCATAAGCCGGTTTATCTTGATATCTGCCTGAATAGCAAAAATAGATTAACCTTATGGAGGTTGAATTCAAACATTTTAAATTATCCAAATATTAAAGAGAGTTTGAAAAAAGAAATAGAAACTTACTTAGAGTATAATGAAAATGAGGAGGTATCTCCGGGAATATTATGGGATGCATTGAAGGCAGTGATTAGAGGAAAAATAATTAGTATATCCTCTTACATTATAAAATCAAGGTGGGAAAACCGTTGTCAATTAGAAGACAAATTGTTAGAGCTACAACATCTACACTCTGTGACGCTGAATGATGATATTAAATCTGATATAATAAAAAAAAGAAAGATAATCTAAACACAATGGACATACAGAAAAAAGGTCTTTTTATTAAACAACAGCAATGCGAGGTAGGGAGGAAATCATTAAGACTCCTGTTTCTTAAACTTAGGAAGCAACAAGCAGAGAGGACTATACATAGAATAAAGAACCATTTCACAACTGCTTTTTGCTTTGTTTATAGAACCATTAAGTCAATGGATCAGGCAGAGACAGGATATAACTGGAGTAAGAACGGCAGGAGGGGAACAGAAATTAGCACTACTTGCTGACGACTTACTTTTAACAATATCCTTTCCCTTACAGGCACTCCCCCAAATCATGGACATGCTATCAGAGTATGGCTCTTTTTCGGGATATAAGGTTAATGTAAATAAAATGCAGGTATTAACTGTAAACTATGAACCACCAGTCAAAATTAAGAATTGCTATAAATGGAAATGGGATGCAGATAGCATTAGGTATCTAGGGTTGGTAATACACTGTGACTTCACCAAAATGTTCAGTGCCAACTATGCCCAGATAAATGAATCTATAAAATCAGATATACAAAGATGGAATACCATTCCGTTTCTGGACCTACACTCCAGGATCGAATCAATCAGATTAAATATTCTTCCCCGACTGCTGTATTTGTTTCAGTCTTTACCGATTGCCATACCACAAAAACAGTTTGTGGCATGGGATAGAATATTGTCAAAATACTGGATTGTCAAAATCTGGAACGGGAAAAAAGCTAAAGTTAAATATAAAACACTCAAACTAAAGAAAGAAAAGGGAGGTCGTGGGCTTCCTTGTCTACGAGAATATTATTGTGCAGCTCAGTTAAGACCATGGATATGTCTCTGTTGTCCAGATTACACGCCGGATGGAAAGATGTTGAAGGAACAATAGTTAAAGGAATACCAGTTACAGCTTTAATATCGGACATAAACGTGGCAGACGAACCTATACTACAAATAATGATATCTGCTTGGAAAGAAGTAATAAGAATTCGCGGTTTGGAAAAGGGCTCCAAGGTTTTAAGATGGTGTGCATATGATTCAGATTTTACCCCAAATCATTACGATAATAGATTCAAGAACTGGGTTTCAAAAGGTATAACTAATTATTATTCATTTGTCCACAAGGGGGCATTCCAAAGCTTTGAGCTTTTTTTTTTTTTTTTTAGCTTTTTAAGACGTAAACATGATTTAGGTTCAGACAACTTCTTTAGATATCTACAGGTCAGAAATTATTTTAATCAAAAATTAAAAGTGAACCTAAACGAATTACAATTTGTAGAAACATTTTTATTATTAACCAAATCTGGAGCGCAAAGCAAAATCATTTCCAAATTATATAACAGCATCCTGCGGTGTAAAAACGACAGCACTGTGTATATTAAAGCAATGTGGGAAAAAGAAGGTAATTTGTCAATTACAGAGGAGTGTTGGGACCACACATGCAAGATATAGTGGGCTACCACTGGGTCTAATGTTTGGCGTGAATTTTGCTGGAAAAGAATTATGAGATTTTTCATCACCCCTGCTTAACAAAGATATTGGGGAACTGGTGACACATGTTAGAGATGTGGGGGAGATGGAGCTAACCATTTCCAAATCTTTTTGGGATTGCACAGTTATTCGCCAGTATTGGTCTCTAATCCATGAACATCTACAAAATGTGTTTTCATTTGTTTTTCCTTTAACCTTTGAGACCATATTTTTGTGTAATGTACCAGTGGATAAATTGAATTCCAATGATAATAGACTCTTGTATATCCTACTGGCCGCAAGTAAAAAGCCTCTTACAAGGGAATGGCTTAAGCTTGAACCACCAACGATGGAAGATTGGATACATTCTGTACAAGAGATCTATACGATGGAAAAATTGTCATTTTCTCTTAAACTTCAGAGGGATACTTCAGTGGGAGGCAGAGGGTCAGAGAAAAGAAGCACATAAAAAAACTAACCTTTCTGGGCCATTTCCTATGCTGTTGTAGGGATTTTTAAAAAGAGTGCTAAACAATTATTTTTTCATTTGGTGTTTGTTTTTTCTTTGATTCTTGTCACAGAAAAATTTGACCTTATCTTGTTTGGAGAGACTGCAGCTTTCATAAACTGCTTGTCCATTTCATGCGTGGATATGATGTAGGGCTGCAGCTATTGATTATCTTAGTAATCGAGTAATCTCTTGATTATTCCATCTTTTAATCAGAGTTCTGAAAGGCAGCTTTGAAAAAAAAGAGCTCTGAAAGGGTGTGTGTGCATATTATGAGTTTTTGTGCATGTGTGTCTGCAAGTTTAAGTGTGCAGGGAATGAGTGAGTTTGTGTCTTCAAGCCTTTAAAAGACTTTAAAGGAATGTGGTGGCTGCTATGAAGAAAACTGAGCATTCTGAAGTCTACCCTGTGCTTTCCCACATAACAGACAGGTCTGGCCCAGATCTGGTCCAGATCCGGCATCAAGCTGGCACTTCTGACTGACTGGTGTCATGGGTGGGTGTATGTCAACTAGATGTGGGCCAGGTCTGGCAATGGTGGCACTATTTATGTTCCTATTTTCCCATTTTAGTAAGAAGACCCAAATGCCATGTTGCAATACTATACTGCTACGGTAATAGAGCAGGGCGATATGACCAAAAATATTATCATGATATACATTTGAAAATTTGCGATAACGATATAACTGACAATATAATTGACACTAGACAAAACACTTTACAACTCCACAACTTTATTAGTGCAAAAAAACAAACAAACATCAATGTATTTTCACTTAAACAAGCAGCTGTTTTTTATATGCATTAAAGTTATATAAAAATTTTACAGAGCAAATGCAAATTCCTTGCTGACAATTTAACCAAAAGGCATTTCAAGTGGAAATTGGCCGACATATCCTCAGCATAACCATGTATAATATCCACAAAACATAAAAAGACGTTATACACACAGCGCAGAACGTATCACTCCGCGAGGCGCCTGCCTATGATAGCCGTAATGCTCCGACAATCCATCAAGCAGTGCGGGTTCGTAGCTTAGCAAAGTCGTACTAAAACATTTGACAGATTTTCGAGCACCGTGTGCATAAAATCATTTCGAGGTCAGTAAACACAACCAGAATTCATACATAAGGCACACGGGATTATAAGGGCACTGTCGATTTTCAGAAAAATCAAAGGATTGATTTTAAGTGTGCCATATTTTCCAAAAAAAAAAAAAACGGTAATAACGACGGCCCGCTAGCATGCTCTACCAAAAATAGTGCTTTGTTGTGTATGTGACGGATGAAAGCTAAACCAGTTCCACACCACTGAAGTTGCAGCATTTTTACAAACCAATTCTGGTTCATCTGTTTCATTTTCAACGATCCACTTTCGCCCTTCTCATACTCCGTCGCCACCATGCTTTTTCCGCCATGTGCATATGAAAACAAAGGCACTGCGCATGCGCGTTTTACCCATATTCTATCGCGATATTTCATTTTCTTATCATTGCCCAACGTTATACCGGTATTACCGTGAACAATATGATATGGCCCAGCACTATATGGTAGCAAACGTTTCAAATGCAGATTTGACAGGTTTGTGAGTATACACTTTATCCAAAACCTAGTGAGGTTTAAAGAAGAAAGAAGAAAGTGTACTTTATTGATCCCCGTGGGGAAATTCCTCTCTGTATTTAACCCATTCACTCAGTGAAGCAGTGGGCAGCCATTGGGCGCCCGGGGAGCAGTGTGTAGGGACGGTACCTTGCTCAGGGTAGCTGTTCAGTGGAATCGAACCCCCGACCTTCATGGTGCCACCACTCTACCTACTGAGCTATCCCTGCCCCCCCTGCCCTTTACTCATGTTTCCCACTGGGTGGCTGTAGCTCATGAGGTAGAGCAGATCACCTACTGACATCTGGGGCAAGAGCTGAAACTGTTCTGGGCCAGCACTGGGCTAGTAGTGTGTCTGCAACTGGCCCGTGGCTGCACACAACTTACACACAGCCCACATACCACAAAGAATGGTGCCCCAGATCAGGTTTGCCAGAGGTAACACATGGGCCAGCACAGGACCTCCAGTGTGTCTCTAACTGGCCTTGTGCTGGCCCATGTGTGGTTCACCTCTGGCAAACCAGGTCTGGGCCACCAAAGGGCCGTCATTCTTTGCGGTATGTGGGCCATGTGTAAGCACATTGTGTGGGCCAGATCCGGGCCATACAAATTTTGCTATGTGGGTTGATGCAAGGTTTTTGTGCTGCTGATGTGTAGATGTTAAATTATATTAATAACAGTTCAGTGTCCAATCTAACGACCCTCAGGTTTACTGAACCATACTTTTTTATTGGCTTGTGAAAAAGCTTATATATGTTTAAATATTAACGCAATTAAAATGACAACAACATTTGATATTATTTCACTTTCAACGTAAAACGTTTTTAATGAAAGCCTAAATAAATATGGTCTAGTACAACCCACGCTCGCATTTACATCGTTTAACACATTAGCACACAACAGAGCTGTGTGTTAAATGACACATCATTTAACACACAGCTCTGTCAAGTATTTTTTTATAATCAAATTATTTGAATTACTCAAATCATTACAACCCTAATTTGATGCATTTAATTGTTGCTGAAATAATGTAACATAAGAAATAACCTAAATAATTGGGTTCATGGGGTCTTGATGCATTCTCAATCATCTAGGAAAGTAAATCTCCAAAAAGTTTATTCTGTTCATCTGGACGTAGCGTTTTGTGGGAGAAACGTTTCGTCACTCATCCAAGTGACTTCTTCAGTCTCAGCTGACTGACCTCTCAGCCCATTGTTCCTTCAGTGGGCTGGTTTCAGTCAAATGTACTGTTTATAAGGTTGGGGAAACCTGCAGTCAGTTGAGACTGAAGAAGTCACTTGGATGAGTGACGAAACGTTTCTCTCACAAAACGCTATGTCCAGATGAACAGAATCAACTTTTTGGAGAATTGGGTTTATGCTATAGGATTCAGTCTAGAAATAGTAAAGCTGTCTTGCAGGCTGATACTGACCTGGAGATGCTGAAGGTCATCTTCCTGAACATTCTGGGAAAGGTTGTACACCTGAAACACACATAATGTTGATGCCATAATTTCTAGATAAAAATGTATATTCTATTGTTATACTATCACAATGAATTAAAGAGTTTCTTATGTGACAACTAGAATATACTAGAAATAAAAAAGATGACTGACCTGCACAGAGCTGGTCATGGTGCTCAAGGCAAATAGTGTGGCACAGTCTTTAACGGTAGACTGGCTGTCAAACGCTCCCTGCGTGTCTATTAGTAGAACTGCAACCTGTGGAAAAATGATGTAAAAATAAAAACATCACACCACATACATACAAATAAATATATATATTTTTTAAATTTCCCTCTCCCCCGAGGGCGTTATTTATCCTTCAAGCTTGGGTCCTCTACCAGAGGCCTGTGCGCTTAAGGATGTTGTTCCTGTGATCTGTTGGAGTCACTTGCCCAGCTGGGGGGGGGGGGGTAACGAGAGTACTCCGATTACCACCACTAGGACCACTGTTGCCTTCATCTTCGACATCTTGGTATACCTACATCTAGGGCTGCTCAATTAATCGAATTTTAATCACGATTACGATCTGGGCTTTCAACGATCATTAAAAATGACTGAGCCGATTATTAGCCCCTCCCTCATGCTTTACTCTCGCGCTACTCCATGTGGCAAATCAAGCGCACTGCTCTGCATTTCGAACACGCGTCACAACAATTAAGAGGACCCGAGGGAAGCTCGGAAAGCTAAGCACAAGTTATTTGGAGAGGAGTGGACTGCCGTTGGTTGAAAAGAGAGGTAAAAAAAAAAAAAACTTAAGTGGTGTGGAAACATTATGGCTTCGCGGAGTCAGACGTGGATCAAGTAGACACAGTGTGTAAACTTTGCTATGGTGTCGTAGCTGCACCACAGAGCAACACTGCAAAGTTCACATTTTTCATTTATTTCTTATATTGCAAACATTTGCGCTGTTATCAGTATTTGCACACAATTTTATATTATTTTTTAAAGTCATTATTCAATACATTGTTATTGTTAAACCTTTAAAGCCGGTCAGAGCAGCATGCTCGTTTTGTGTAACTATTTTTAAATCCCTGTAGAACCTGAACGCTAAGCTAGCACAATAAATTTTTTTCCATATGAAACCAGAGGAGTTGTACGTACTTCTTATGCCATCAGCTTGTCCTCGGTCACGGTTTCCTTCCACATATAGCTTTGCAAAAATTGCATAAAAAGAGCTTGCAGGAACAAAAACATAATATTCCAGAAACACGCTTTGCCGATCCGATCATGAACTTCCCACATTGAACAAGACGTCAACGCGAACTATCGCAAGTGACGTCGTTTTTGCGGAAAATGTTGTTTTTTACTTGTAGGCCTTAGAACTCGAATTGCACTGCTGGAAATAGTTTATTTTGATGCACATGCACATTCTTTGCAAATTTGCATCATAGGATTGTTTTTTTGTTTTTCCTGCAGTATATAAAAATTGCTGTATCTCCAAAAATAAAACTATGAAGACACTCAAAATAAATTTCCTGTTGTTGTAAACTATTTTTTGCAACTTTTTTGTATTTAAAGTTTTGAGGGATAAACCTCTTAAATTTCTCCAAGTAGAAATATATGTAAAAACAAAAACGATTTTCAATTTTTTTGTAGTTTATTGCACTTTTTTGCAATTAATGTAGTTACTATGGACTTAATGCATACACATTTTTAAAATATGGGCTATAACAGTTGTATTGATGTATAGCAACTTGAAATGCTCCCACAAATGGCACTACAGCATGTAAAAAAATAATATAAGCTCTGGCGGACGAAATAAATATCGTCAAATAATCGTGATCTCAATTTCAGTGAAAATAATCGTGATTATCATTTTTGCCATAATCGAGCAGCCCTACCTACATCAATCACTACAGCTGTCTTCCTCTGCTTGTCCACGACTATTATGTATGGTTGGTTAGCCATCACCAGTTTGGCTGTCTGTATCTGGCAGTCCCACATGATCTTAGGTCTCGACGACCCTAGTGGGCATGTCTCATTTTGACCTTGAGACTTCCAGGTCATTCTCAGCCCAGGTGTTCCTGTATAATATGCCTGCTGGGTTGTAGCATTACATGCATGCCCTCTCTGCTAGCATCTTGAACCCTGCTGTTATGTGCTGGATTGTCTCAGGGGCATCTTCACACATTCTGCACCTGGGGTCTTGCCTAGTGTGTTAGACCCTAGCCTCTATGGATCGTGTACTTATGGCTTGTTACTGTGCTGCCATGATTAGCGTCTCTGTGCTGTCTTTCAGTCCAGTTTTGTCCACCCACTGACAGGATGTCAGACACTTCTTCTGACAGTGGCCAAGTAGTGGCCTGCCGTTCCATCATCCTTACTTCTTCTCCTTACTCCTCTTCCGTCTTCGGTTTCTGATGCTACTAATCACTGGCAGGGCGTAAGTGTAGATTGCCGGGATCTTGATCTTCATATGAAGCTTACTCCTCAGAACTTGCTTTACACTCTGCTGGTACTTGGTGGTTGCAGCTTTCCTAGCAGCCTCTTCGTGGTTCCCATTTCCCATTTGCCTATGAGATTCCCAGGTGCCTGTAGCTGCCCTCGATGTCTGCAATGCTGCCTTCTGGTAATGCAATCCCATCAGTTTGGAATACCTTCCCTCTCTTTGTTACCATCCGCCTATGCTACACTACAGACATCAGAATGTCATTCAGGTAGATCCAAGTTGTGTGGTAGGTAGATTAGGTGGTTGACAATTGCTCCATTCCATAGTCGGTATCACTGACAGTAACTGAGGCAAGTCAGACCTACTTTGGATGTTGTGCTGGAGTCTTTTGTGAGTCGTCACTGAGCTCTTAGAGCAATTTTGTTCAGTTCTTGTCCAGCCACTCCTGGGAAGGTTTACCAATGTTCCATTTTTCACCATTTGTCACAAGTGTGGCAGTAATCAGGCCTGGGTGTGGCTAGAGAAATTAAACTCAGCTTTACAAAGATGGCATAGGAGGAATTACTTTTACAGACAGGGCTATATAGGTCTGTATTTTCACCTGAATAATAAACGCCTTCACTTAAAAAACCCATTTCTGTTTTTACATGTGTCAACTTTGTCAAATATTTAAATTTGTTTGATGATCTGACAAATTTAAGTTAACAAAAAATAAATAAATCAGTACGGGGTGAAACATTTTTTCACGCTATACACATATACACACATACCCACACCACATTTTAAAAGGAACAGCCTAGAAGATGCTGTGACACAGACCTTGCTGTGATCTGGTTTCTCCACTACAAACACATCGCTCCACGCCTGGATGCCCGTGGTCTCCCGTTCACAACCACCCCGCCAAGTGAAGCCGGTCAGAGGTTCCTCCACACCGCCGAGCCACGAATCAGATGACTGGAAGATCACAAGAGTATAGCTAACAAACTGCATTCCAAACTCACACGCAAACATGTGGAAAGCCTTGTGTTTATGGGGGGGGGGGGGGTGTCCAGTCAATTGTTACAAGCTAGTCTGTCTGTCTGTGTATAACTGTTACAAGTGTTTGTTTTGTATTGCCAGCAATGAGTTGGACTTATTTTTGATGGGACCCCGCCAAGGCTGCTCTGTCCTCCGGCTCTCTTTATAATGTTTTATGAACAGAATTTCTAGGGGTAGCCAAGCGGCAGAAAGCTTTCACCTTGGTGGCCTTATAATCTCTTCTGAGCAGGTGACCTCCACCTCATACTGGAGAAGTTTGTAGCTGAGTGAAGTGGCAGGAATGAGTATTGGCACCTCCAAGTTACAGGTTATGGTCCTCAATAAGAAAAGGGCCACTTCGAGTGAGAGACAAGCTGATGCCCCAAGTGCAGGAGTTTAAGTATCTCGGGGTCTTCTTCACCAGCAAGGGGAAAGAGGAGCAGTCTGATGGATTGGGCTGCATCTGCAGTGATATGAACACTGCAGTATAAGCTTAACATAAAATCATAAATACTGACTGTTCCAGTTGCTCCTAGTAAACCAAATTTCCCAATCTTCATCGTCAGTGTGGATTAGACTTCAAACAGTATGTTGACAGAAACTGCTTCAAAGAGCAGCACTCATCTGCTTGACATAGCACCCAGTGATGGTTATGAACATTAACTGTTAATGGACACAGAAACTGCTACCGCAGTTAATAGTAGCCACACTCAGATAAATCAAATATGTGTACAGCATTATTCACAGCGTTACAACTTTCAACATTTTGAAACAAGCCAATTCTGAAATTAATGATTAATTCAGGAAAACCAGATTCCATAAGCTCATTATCGTGGTGTATAGTTTGCATTTGTATTTTGCCAGAGTGGGGCCATTCAGTGGTTCTTTTGACTGCTCCACCAAGACGAGAGTTGAGGTCAATGGATATATTTGGTGATGTTTGTCAGCAGGATTATGATGAAACTAACAATTTGAATTTCACAGAACTTGACAGGTTACCTGTTTGTACATGTAACGAAGCATAAAGTCGAGCAGGAAGGATTTGCCCTTGCGAAAAGCTCCAGCCACAGAGACGACGACCACATGGAGGTCCTGGACCTTCTTCTGCAGCAGCAGTTGCTCCAGCACCTGCTCCTGCAGGAAGAATGAATGCTCCTCCTCATTTGCCACTACAATCTGCACAGGCTGGGGCCTGCCCACTTTCTCCTCCTCTTCCTCCTCCAGCAGGTCATAGTCCTCCTCTTCACACCTCATCTGGGATGCGCATGATTTAAAACTGTGGCCACCTGAGAGGGGGAAAGTAAGCTTAAAATGTGTCTGAAGGCTCAGAATGCAGAAATGATTGGTCATGACTGTTCACTGGTACAAAGCAATAACTAGCCAATTAAAGGGATTTACAGCCTGTGTTCTTATTATCAATTATCATTTGTAGCAAAAAAATATCGTTTTCAGTTGTCTCAACATTCATGAACATTGCTGTTAAATATAACATGACTTTCTAGCAATTTAATTTTGGCAACTCTACATATAACAACCACTTGTGAAACAGTTGGTTGTGAGTGCTTAGATAAATTACACTCACTTCCAGATTCTTTAAAAATCAGTGTGGAGTTTGGAGGGGTGGGTGGCAGCTACATTGATCCTGTTATTATATGGGAGACCATTTCTATTATTTTTGACTTGGATAATTCAATTCAATTCAATTTCATTTATATAGCGCCAAATCACAACAAGAGTCGCCTCAAGGCGCTTTATATTGTACAGTAGATCCTACAGTAATAGATACAGAGAAAAACCCAACAATCATATGACCCCCTATGAGCAAGAACTTTGGCGACAGTGGGAAGGAAAAAACTTCCTTTTAACAGGAAGAAACCTCCGGCAGAACCAGGCTCAGGGAGGGGCGGCCATCTGCTGCGACCGGTTGGGGTGATAATGAAACTCATCTCTCAATGCAAAGTCGAGCCAAATGTATTTATAAAGCAAATAAATAAGAAATAGAAAGGAATATATAGATTAGGAATAGATTAAATAGATGTTAGTGGGTGCTAAACATATATAATAATGACTGAAAAAATACACAGGAGAGACAATAGGTTTTCAGACAGACTCAAATGCCACTACATCCTTACAGATTTATTTCACCAGTAGGCAAATAAAGAGTCCAGAGTGTGTACTGAGGGCACAAAGAACAGAGGTGAGCCAATTAATACCTCCTTTAACCTCCTAGGACCTGGCATCCACATATGTGGACATCACATTTTGAGTTATTTAGACTTCAATACTAAATTTTGCTCTACAAGGGTCTGATATCCACTTACGAGGACATTATACTGCTACTGTTCTATCAAGATTTTAGACGAATACCCTCATTTGTGGCTCTTATTTTTCTTAAAAACAAAAATAAGGTAAAAAAAAAAATAAATCTGGTAATTCTTTGTTTTTACATTCATCAGGCCCCAATATGCCCAAATAAAAAAAATGCATGCTGTGGAAGAGTTCGGGTCTTAGGAGGTTAATTCAGTTTTTATTTAATAGAACCATAAGCATGAAGAGTAAGAGTAATAAAGATGCACATGTTATAACTTAATATAATAAGCTCATTATAGTCTACTTAATTTTCTATTATGCTGGAAGTCAGAAACTCCCCGATCTGTGTGTTACCAGTATTAGTGAAATGGCCTGCAAAACTACAGTTAGAGTACAGTAACTGTACAGTTACATTAAGGTAGCCCTGTCATTACAGGGCTACCTTAATGGTTCACACCAACTTTACAAGCAATTGTCACAAGGTAACAGTACAAAGATTATGACGCAAATCACACAATCTTAATCAGTAATAGTAATAATAATAATGGATTGGATTTATATAGCGCTTTTCAAGGCACCCAAAGCGCTTTACAATGCCACTATTCATTCACTCTCACATTCACACACTGGTGGAGGCAAGCTACGGTTGTAGCCACAGCTGCAGTAACATCCTTTTTACAGCTAACTGTTGATCTGACACAGCTACACATTGTCATCGATAACAATGACTAGGAAAATTGCTCAACATCTAATTTTATTGATGTGTCATATTACAGAAACACTTATATGGTTTAAGAACTACAATATACTACAGAAATACATTGGAGAGTATCGCCTTGACTGCCTGCCAAGACTACACTCAGTACTAACAAAGAAAAATGTAGTGTGACCATTAAAACACAGCATAACAGGAGGGTGGAGAAGATGGAAGAAAGATGAAAGGGAGACTTTGAAAAGTGTGTGAGAATATCACAGTCGTCCTGCGACTGCAACGCACAAGTACTTAAAAGATCAGTGCCCTGGAGCTGTGACGTCAACTCTGAATAGGTACATTTGAGGAAGTTAAATTACTGTGAAATTTTTATTAAATGGGAGGTCTGGATTTTCCAATAATATGCTACTTTGATAATACAAAGTTGTCTGTAAACCTAGCCAAAATCCACAAACAAATACTTTATTAGTGGAAGATGATATTTACCCATAACTTTACATGGTTCTACTCAATGGAACAAGAGAACCATTATCAGAAATAGAAAAAACACTGGATATAGAAACAGTTTCATGATAATGGTATTTTTATTAATCACCATGACAATGGTAAATTTTTACAATTGGAAGCATTCCAAGTCAAATTTTACATACAATATTCTTATTGTCATTACAAATTGTCAATGCAATTACAAATTGATCAAATACATGACTTCTCATGAGAAAGAAAGAAAGAAACAAAGAAAGAAACAAAAAAAACAAAAAAAAGGGGGGGGGGGGGGGGTCGGTGACAACAATATAATCTCTAATAAATATTATAAATATGAGAAATGGCCAATACCTCCAAAACACAGACACTTTTCCAATTTCAATTCAGTTTTATTCATATAGTTCCAAATCAAAGAAGCAGTTGCCTTATTGTAAGGTAAAGATCCCACAACCCTATAATAATACAACAGAGAAAACCCCAAAAAGCTTGCTCATCAACCCCTTATGAGCAAGTGCTTTGACAACAGTAGGAAGGGAAAAAAAACTCCCTTTTAACAGGAAGACACCTCCAGCAGAACCAGGCTCACAGGGGGCAGCCATCTGGCCCCCTGACCAGTTAGGGTAAGGGGAAGAAGACAGGGAAAGGACAAGCTATTGAAGAGAGCCAGAGATTTATAATAAATAATAACGAAATGCAGAGGTGTATAAACAAAGTGAAAGGGGCAACTGAAGAAGAAACACTCAGTTTCTTCTACAATTTTGACTGCATTTGCTCATGGGAACCTCCCAGCAGCCTGGACCTTGCAATGTAACTAAGGAAATATTTAGGATCACCTGATCCAGCCCTAACAATATGTTTATTAAAAAAAGGAAAAAATATATATTTTGAGTCTAATCTTAAAAGTAGAAATAGTGTCTGTCTCCTGAATCCACAGAAGAGGGGCCTGAAAACTGAAGGCTCTGCCTCCCATTCTACTTTTAAATACTGAAGGAACCACAAGTAAGCAGTCTGAGAGCAAAGTGCTCTAATGGGGTGATATGGTGCTATAAGGCCATTAAGATGGGACCTGATTATTCAGGACCTTGTGTAAATTCAATTCTAGGTTCATTTTAAAATAATCTTAATAACTGTTATTCAGCTGCTGAGACTCTAAAAAATGTGGTTTAAAGTTTGTTTTTTTTGTTTTTTTACTGTTAATGCTATCCTTTCAGATTTTAACATAAGACTTAGGTGTTATAAAACTGAAGATTTAAACAGTTTTAGATACATTATACACTCTCAAAGCACTTTGTTTGAATAAAATGTTAGATTGAAAAACACAGCAGCAGAAGGTTTCACAGAAGTGTGATTACTTCTTCTAATTTCATAACATGATCCAGAGTCCACATAATCAACGGATTCACCCTGGAGGCAGGGCCAAGGCGGTTCTCTGGGTCCAAAGGTTAGGAGAAGCTTCATGCTTATTTTTTTATTTTTATTTTATAAATTACACCTGTCCTGTGCCAGATGTTCTGTTGACCCACTGAGAAAGACATTATTTTTGTGACATCAGGAGGACTGACGCTCATCGCAGGGATCAAACAGGACTCATAATCTTCACCAGCAGCTCCCTCAGAGGGAAGTCTTCAGACCTCCACTATCCGCTCGGCCAATAAGATGGACAAACCCAACATGTCATGAACAGTGTGTTCATCAAGAGTGAACACATAACATGATTTTTCTGTTGTTGTTTTCTGGGTGGTGCTGAGGGCGGCTCCTGTAATCAAAAGGAGAAAAGAATCATTACAAACTGTAAAATGTGAAGTGTATCTCTCAAATCTGAAATAAAGTGGTCAGAATTCAATGGTGGTCACCTGCAGGAAAACAAGAGACAAACACACATCATTAGCATTGTTTGAGCTGCTGCCCGAGTACTGGACAACATATTAACCTCCTAGGACCTGGCGTCCACATATGTGGACATCACATTTTGGGTTATTTAGACCAAAATATTTAATTTTGCTCTACAAGGGCCTGATATCCACTTACGAGGACATTATACTGCTACTGTTCTATCAACATTTTAAACGAATATCCTCATATGTGGCTCTCATTTTTCTTAGGAACAAAAATCTGGTTAAAAAAAATAAAATCTGGTAATTCTTTGTTTTTACATTCATGAGAACCCAATCAGCCCAAATATCAAAGAGAAATTAAAAATGCCTGCCGTGGAAGAGTTCGGGTCTTAGGAGGTTAATGCTTCACATCATTTCTCTCTAGCGATATAACATGTACAGAGTATTGAACATTTAACTTTGTGAACAACACCTAATTAAGAACCTAATTTTGCCCTTTTAAACAAGAACACTTGAAACAAACTCAGTTGAGGAAAAAAAAAAAAAAAAAACTCACTCTCTCTCTCTCCCCCCCTTTCAAACCTGTGGCCGGTCTTTATCCTTCAAGCTCAGGTCATCTACCAGAGGCTTATGAGCTTGGGGGTCCTGCAGAGTATCTTTGCCGTTCCTAGGACTGCTCTCTTCTGGACAGAGATATTAGATGTTGTTCCAGGGATCTGCTGGAGCCACTCACCTAATTCCTGACAATTGCTGCATTCTGTAGTCAGTATCCGTAATGATCTCACTGAGGGGGTTCAGGCCTATGCAGAACAGCAGTGGGTAGATCCCGCACTTGATGGTGACTTGCGCTATAGATTTGAAGTTGGCCTCTAGTGTTGTTTGCCACATCACCAGTGAGTTCCTGATGAAGGCTGTTAGGGTCCTGTTGATCTTGTACAATTCTAGGAATTCCAGGATCCAAGTGTGAGCCATCAAGTCATAGACCTTCTTATAATCAATCCAGGCAGTGCACAGGTTAGTCAGCCTAGTCTAGCAGTCTTGGGCAACTGCTCTGTCAACCAGTAGCTGGTGTTTTGCTCCTCTGATACTCCTACCAATTCCTTTATGTGCCCCGCTGATGTATTGACCCATGTGCCTGCCAGAAGCCTCCACGTGGTACTGACGCAAGTTATTAGCCGGTGGTTGGATGGGACTGATCCTTTGGTTCATTTGTGTAGTTAGGCGCTCACTGACAACCTACTGGCTTCTTCAGCCAGTGGGTGTGAACCATGCTGGGGCCTGGTGGCAGTCCAACTCTTCATACTGGAGACCTTTTTCTTAAATGTCTGCCACTGTGATGGTTACTGGACCCTGTTCAGGGTTAGTGCAGTGGTCTGCTTTTAGATTTACAAGCCACTGAGCATCGCCGTTATGTGTTGCGTCCTTCTCTCGTATGCTCTTCCAGTATTACTCAGTCTCCAGCCTTGGTGGTGCTGTTCTCATATTGTTCCCCTGCCACTGAGAGCACACCTTGGATTGTTCCTTTGGGAACAGCTAGTTTATTCTCCTGCCTTCTATTTCTCAGCTGCTCGGCATGTAACATGCAGCAACATAGAGGAAGTGGCTGACTTCCAAATGACATAGCATTTGGGTGGTACCTCATTAATCTCTAGCCGTGAGAGCAGTTCCTTCTTCCAAATGTTGGAACACTGAGCTACTAGTTTCGCCATCAATCTGGATGCTGGGTATGGAAAATTCCATAGGTCCCTCATCCATTCATGCAACTATTTCCGCTGGGGTTACTTATGTAGCAGCTTCCAACAGCGCCCTATTTTTGTCTCTTGCCCACTTATTTTGTCTTGTTCCACTTGTCATCTGTGTGTCCTGGTTACTCAACACCTGACGCGGACCTTGTTAATCCATGCGACAGATCAAAGACGTGAGGAAGGTGGTTGGCCAACTATCGGAGCTACAGAAAGGGGAAATTAAGAAGCTGCCCAAGAAGTATAGCAAGCTGCCCATAACCGAGGCCTTAGAAACTGCCAAGCAAAAACTGAGCCTTTTCCAGCCGCTTCAAGAGGGTTAGGGTTAGAGAAATAGAAGGCAGGAGAATAAACCAATGTCAGTGTCAGGGGAACAGTATGAGAACAGCAGCAAGGCTTGAGACCGAGCAATACTGGAAGAGCATATGGGAAAAGGACGCAACACATAATGACAATGCTCAGTGGCTGGTGGATATAAGAGCAGACCACAAAACCCTGCCTGAACAGGGTTCAGTAACAATCACAGTGGCAGACATCCAAGAAAGGGTCTCCAATGTAAAGAGTTAGACAGCACCAGGCCCTAACATGATTCACTCTTACTGGCTGAAGAAACTGACTGCACTCTATGAGAATCTAACAGTGCAAATGAAGCAGCTGCTAGTCAAGACACTTACAATGGTTAACTGAAGGCCGGACAGTCCTGTTCCCCAAGGATCCTTAGAAGGGTCCAGTTCCATCAAACTACGGACCAATACCCTACCTCAGTACCCCATGGAAGCTCCTGTCAGGTATAGGGCTGGGCCATATTATACAGTTCACGGTAATACTGGTATAATGTTGGGCAACGGTAAGAAAATGAAATATTGCGATGGGTATATGGGTAAAACGCGCATGAGCAGTGCCTTTGTTTTCATACGCACAAGGCGATTATGCCTTGGTTATGCTGAGGATATGTCGGCCAATTTCCACTGGAAATGCCTTTTGGTTAAACTGTCAGCAAGGAATTTGCATTTGCACTGTTAAATTTTTAATAAAAAACAGCTGCTTGTTTAAGTAAAAATACATTGATGTTTGTTTGGTTTTTTTTGCACTAATAAAGTTGTGGAGTTGTAAAATATTTTGTCTAGTGTCAATTATATCATCAGTTATATCGTTATCGCAAATTTTCAAATGTATATCGTGATAAATATTTTTGGTCATATCGCCCTGCTCTAGTCAGGTATCATAGTAGCTAAAATGAATAGGCATATGGCTCAACACATGAGAGGGGGCACATAAAGGAATTGGCAAAGCTACTGGCAGACAGAACAGTTGTGCTAGACTCCAAGACCAGGTTCACCAACCTGTGCACTGCCTGGATTTATTATAAGAAGGCCTATGACTCGATGCACCACAAATGGATCCTGGCATGCCTAGAACTGTACAAGATCAACGGGTCCCTAACAGCCTTCATCAGGAACCCAATGCAGATGTGGTAAAGAATGCTAGAGGCCAACTTCAAGCCCATAGCGCAAGTCACCATCAAGTGCGGGATCTACCAAGGAGATGTTCCAGTTCTGCATAGGCCTGAACCCCCTCAGTGAGATCATTATGGATACTGACTACAGAATGCAGCAATTGTCAGGAATTAGGCGAGTGGCTCCAGCAGATCCCAGGAACAGCATCCAATATCTCTGTCCAGAAGAGCGAAGTCCTAGAAACGGCAAAGATACTCCGCAGGACCCTCAAGCTCCCAGGCCTCTGGTAGACTATGGAATGCAGCAATAGCAATGCAGACATAGAAGCCACTGTCATCAAGACATGGAAGCTCCTTACCATGCATGTAGGGTTTCACCCCAAATCTAGCACCCTGAGACTGTACGCCTAAATAGAAGGAAGGTATGCCTAAGAAGGAAGGAGGCCGGGGACTAGTGAGTGTCAGTACCACAGTCCAGGACGAGACAACGAATATCCACAACTACACCAGAAAGATGGCCACCACCAATGTGCTCAGTGAATACCTCAGGCAACAGAAACCTAAGAAATGGGAGCAAGAGGAGGAACTATCATGGAGTCTCTAACACAACAAGCAAGCCCCCAGGTACAAGGCTGTGTATAGATACCCCTGCTTTCCTATTATAATCCTGTTTCTTTTAGTTTGTGAACATCAGCTGTGTAAGACACAAACGGAAATCAGAAACTGGGACTGATTTTACAGGCTGTATTGTGAGAACATTTTCGATCTTCAGTAATTCTTCTTCTGTTAAAACTGAATGAAATCCATCAATGAGGGTTTAAAGTGCATTTTCTTTTATTAATTTGGTGTTACTGTCATTACAGATGTAAGGGAGACACAAAAATGCTGCCATTTGCATATATTTTATAATCAGCTCTCCAAAAGAACTGAAGGAGAGTCTAACTTGTTGCTCTTACAGAATAATACTCATAAAAAGTACAGTAACTGTCATGTTAGTTAGTGACTGAGCAGCTAGAGTGGCATTTTTCCATTGCTCTTATAAACAGTTTTAGTGCCTGATCTTCAGCTGCAGGTCTGAACATCTTTCCATTGAGTACAGCAGCAGAGCTCTGACTGTACAGCACTGACTTTAATGTACATTCAAGCTCAGAGTGACTTGTTTAGTCAAGGTATATTCATTCACATGCACGGATTAGCTACCAAACACGGCTTTCCCCAACAGATGACTGCTCAACTAAGCTAGCTATCTCAGGATGTTAATTTCTGATTATCTTACAAACTCACATTCAACTTACCGAAAAAGTGCAGTTAGGCCTCTGGTCCTTCTGTCGGTTAATCCAGTTTACTGCAGAACACCTCATGCTGTCAGTTTGAAACAGTCGTGGTTTTGGAAAGTAAATCCTGGCCCTCCTCTCCGCGTCCTGGCTCTATCAGCCATTCCAGATTAGATATAGGCAAGTTTCTCTGTAACAACAGTTGCCAGTCAAAGCTGTCATGATGACGTTGACCCCAATAACAGCATTAAGTTATTAACTAGAATCCAACCTGTGAGAAAGGAGACCCCTTGAACAATGAGAATTGCTAATAATGGCATAAAGCATATTTGTGAAAAATCTGATAACATGGAGGAGCCGGGGTTTATGACCTATACTGGAGCCAGACACCAGGGGACAAGCTGTTAGGTCGTCCATGTTTTCTACAGTTATTGGTTGAAAACACTGACTTCAAATTCATATGTTTCATGGGTCATTATTTTAATTGGCTGGAGAAGAGACAGCAGGGTGACATTTATAGCTGGGCAACTTGAACAGGTAAAGCAAATATGCACTGTAGCCTGGAACAAGAGGTATGCCTACAGGAAGCAAAGATTAAAGGAGTGAATAAATAATCGTTGACTAATAAAAATTAACTGACAGATTAGCCACAAACTGACTACCAAAATAATCTTTACGTGAATATTAGAGAATATAGAATATTAGAGTATTTAGAGAATAAAATAATTAATTGCCTTTTATTTATGGGAAAATGCTGACAGTTCTAAACAAATGCAATACCATTATTGCCATTTTCAAATAAATGCATTAAACTAAGCACTCTTTACAGTGTGAATATGTTCTATATAGCATGGCTGTAGTCTTGAAGGTTGAGTCTCCTTGCAGGAATCAATAAACTGGCAGTCGAAGTGAAAGTCTGCTGGATGGGGGAAAAAAACCCAGTCTAATTCTAGAAGCCTCAGCTTTCCTCTTGATTATAGTCCTCTAAGAGGAATTATACACTACTATACACTTCAGGCCTGACCTGAAGTGTATAGTAAATAAAACCACTATTTACAAAAGTCAGTTTTAACCTTTGGATGAGTAAAGCTCCTTGTATGGCAGCAGTGATGCTTCACTGACCTACAGAGCCACTTAGATTGAATAGAGACATGTAACCAGGACAGATTTAACTCTTTGGGTGACCTGGTCCCCATTCAATTTGTCATAAAAGCAGTGATGTTGCTTATGCTATGATGTTGCTTATGCTATATGAAAAAGACAGTCCGTGCTTTAACGTTCTACTTACGAGGGCCAGCAAATCAGAATAAAGTTAACTGAAAGGGAGGAAGACATCTAGAAACTCTTTGTTTCAGATATTTGATAAACTCAGAGGGGTCACTGAGGTACACCATTAGACAAATGAAGATCATCTGAACTGTGAATAATGCAAAGCTATTAATGTATCCAAGCATAAACATACTGTACTCTTCTGGATGAAGATTTCAAAGAGATCCATCTATTAATATCTATCATCCATCTCCCTCATACTGTATTTATAATCTAAAACTTCAGTTATGTTTTACTAATTTTAGATTTATAGATAGATAGTAAAGTGGAGTAAGAAAGTAAAGTAAGATTACAAAGAAAAGGAAATTGAGTAAATGCATTTTGTTAAAAGTCAAAGTTTATGTAAAATGACTAAAAACATATTTACATTGTTTAAAAAAAAAAAAAAAGGTTCTTTCAGTTATTGTGAACTGCTTGTGAAAAATGTAATTTCCTGCATATGATGGGTGAAGGTAGCACAAGGTGGGAGAGAAGAGGAAAAGTAAAAAGAGCGCAAAGAGACAGTGTGCGATGACACAGAGCAGGTGGAGAAGTTAGCTTGTTTTCAAGTATTTTCAGTGAGTGAGTTCAGACTTTTCGTCACGAGAAGTCACAGTTTGTGTCTGTACCCATGTTGGCAAGACACGGTAAAGTTTCAGCGTGAAGCTGCTGGACAGGACAGTGTATTTTGTTTTCTGCTGCTGGTGTAATTATTAAGATGGAGCAAGGCTAACACAGCCATTTGCTAAAAAGGACTACTGTAGACTGCCAACTTTGCCACCAGACTGCTCATGGTTTTTGGGAAATGCAGTAAATCTATTAATCTAGGCCTGATTTGTAAAAGGTGGATGGGCTCTGCCTCGAAAAGGTGGATGGATGGGTTCAGTCATTCGGGAGGGGTTCAGAGTAGAGCTGCTACTCCTCCACATCAAAAGCAGATAGGTAAGGCTGTCATGTCATAGGTAGGACAGGGCATTAAATTTAAATCTAAAATAAATAACGCTATGGAACCCTGAAAATAAACAGTCTACATGCCACGCCCCCTTTAGATTCACCCTTTCAGCAAGTTGCCCAATTTAAACATTTCTCCAGTGTCTGTCCTTTGCTATTAAAACACATTAGAAACTATATTCAGTCAAAATTCTGCTAATCTGTCTTAAAGTGCTTCTATGAAGAAGCCCAGGGCTTATCAGAGAATTGCAAAACCAATAACCACGCCCTAAGAATTCCCATTAGGATCAGGCTAATAAGTACAGGTCTATAAGCATCAGTGCTGTTGCAATATTCAGTCTGAACTTGAATCTGTCAAGATAATAAACATACCAGCACAAATACATACAAATCCCATGACATCTTTAACAGCAAACATTTCCAGCTTCTTCTTCAATGACATAAGAAACTCTGTGCTTAAAAACAGGGTAAAGAACAGTGAAGGCTTTTTGATATTACAGTCCACCAACACTCCCCAAACAGACTAAGGAGTTAGTAAACTTTAAAAATCCAAGATTTCCTAAACAGCCAGCTCAGGGAAACCAACACAGCTGTCCTGGTATCCTTGAGAACCTTGTAAGCAGATTATTATGAACTACTCTAACCTGATACTGGGTGTCTTTCACGAAAACCACGATAGCATTGCTTATGCGTTTTATTTTTTCCAGTGACAGGTAACAACTACTGGCAAGTAATTCTTTGAAGCTCCACAGCTAAATAGTAGAGCATTCCAGTATTAAGGTAAACTTACCTCACTGCTTATTCCTTCTGACCTCTGTCCATTAAATCGTTGACTTACATTTGAGATCAAGGGTGCACAATCAGAGCTCTTGCAAAAATAATACAAGTTTCGTCGATACTAGAGAATTAAAAAGCTGGATTTTTCAATTCAGATCTTCATTTACAAATGTTAATTTCATGAATTTCTTAATAAGAGAGGAAAGCCATTCAACTGGCAATTTTAACTTTAGTTGGAATTCGAAGTTAATTTGTAATGTGTGTACCCTAAGGCCTAAGGCATAAAGCTATATTACATTTGTAACGGTGTCCGCTGTTATAGCGCCTCGTTATCCAGTGCGTCGTACATTAGCCTAGCTAAAATTACACAGCAAGTTAAGTTAGCTAGTTGCTAGATAATAGACGAATACAGGCTTCTATTTACTGTACATTGACAGATCGGTTCAGCGGCTGTTATAATGACATGTTCTACAAGAAGGAACATCAGCTCAAGGGGTAAGCAGTAGCAGGAAAAACAAACAGATTCAGCTGCAGGTGAGGACAGCTGAGTGGCTTCACACCGGCTTTATTGTAACAACACACTGCACAGCGAGAATGAGTCGTCCCCGGCTCAAAGAACGCACGCTCAGTGTCATAATCAAAACAATCTTTTCAGTGATATTTTATCGGTCGAACACAGCGGGAAGCTCAAATTCGCAATAATATGCGAAACAACGGCTGAGGCGAATATTTGGCGAAGCGGAGCGCTGCATTGTCATTTCATAACCGTTGTTATCTATCAAACGCGCACAAACACACTGCGGTTAAAACCACACAAAAACTCTTCTTACTAGAATCTTTCAAGTCTCAGAGCATTAATTACCTTCTTTAAATATGCTGCTTTTATGACTCCGCTGTTTCAACCTGCTCTTCTCAGCCGCCATCTTTCTTAACCCGCAAATATCGGCAGACCGCTCTGACGTCACCGAACTCAGAGCGGCAGTAATGTCCGTGGGGTCCTAAAATACACAACCAGCCTGTTCCTCGTGTAAATTGGCTTCTGTTCTGCAGCCCTCACTTTCCATGGTTTTATGGCAATATTACTAGGTAAATACCAGAGGTAGGAATTAGACACCTTTGAGAAGGGAAGTGGACTCAACAGTACCTCAAAATTCGGTTTCTTTAAATGGTCAAAAAAGTGGATCCAAAAGCAGAGGTGGGTCGAGTATCCAAAAATTGTACTCAAGTAAGAGTAGCATTACTTTAAAATATTACTCAAGTAAAAGTGAAAAGTAGTCTTCAAAAAAGTTACTCGAGTAAGAGTAAACAAGTACTTCGTGAAAAGACTACTCAAGTAGCGAGTAACCGTTTGAAATGTCTGATTTATTTTATAAATAAATGCTATCAGACAAACCAAAAAAAATAAATATACAAATTTTAGTATTTTCAAACGGAATATATGTAAAAACATGAACAAAATAAGGCACAACAATTCTAATTTCAAGATTTCAGATTTTCAACAAGCTTTTTTCACCAATACCTACAGTAAATAATATAAATATATAAACAGTGCAAACAATTTCCAGTGACAAGATATGCTGTAAACTTTATATTCATTTTTGTTCCAAATGGCACAGCAGCCTCAGAGAAAACAGAACGAGACATCTTCCTCATGAAGGGTTCTCCCAAAGACAAGAACTAACAGACTTAAAAACTCCTTTGTCCCACACGCCATCAGACTGTTTAACTCCTCCCTGGAGGGGAGAGGGAGGGGAAACAGGAGGACAAAGGAGGGGGGAACAACTAAGCTGTAGTGCCTCTTCACCTCACTGTGCAATACCTTTTGTGCAATACTTTTGTAAATAGTCAACGGTGCAATACTTGAAATGTGCAATTCACTTGTATTTTTATTTTTATTCCTATTTATTCTATTTATCCCCTTCGTATATTTTATTTATATTGTCTCTGTATTTATATATATATGTGTGTGTGTGTGTGTGTGTGTATTATATATATATATATATATATATATATATATATATATATATATATATATATAATATTCTGTAACTCTGTAACTTCTGTCGGTGCTGTGCTTTTTTGGAAATCGAATTTCCCAGAGGAACCCACCCGAGGGATTAATAAAGTTCTATCTAATCTAATCTAATCTAATGTACATACAAGGGAGCTCAGTTTACCATACATTGTATGGGTGTGCATTTATTTCTGCATATTTAGCAAAAATGTGCCATTTCTTGACTCAGTAAGGTGATGGTTAAGCTTCAGCAGCAGTTTGCTCTCAAGGTTCTTTCTGTGAAGCTGTAACTGTTTAGCAGTGAACAGGAGTCCTGCATGACTGAGAAGTCCTTCACAAGCTCCAGATGCAGGAAGAGCAGTATTGATTTTGATCAACAGCTTCTTGATGTGAGGGACGCTATGCAATAGATCCACACCTCCAGTGAATGGACATGAAAGGTACCTCTCCAGCCCTGCTTCTGGCTTTTTTGACCCCATGGGTCCATCATCTTAGTCGAATAGGCCGCTGTTTGCCCTAGCATCATCCAGCTCTGTGTCTAGGTGATGTCTGATGAAGTTGAGACCTGTGGAAAGATGTATGGTTTTCAAAAGAATTAGGTCTGGTCATTATAGTGCTGTATACACTGCCAAGCTGTGGATGTTTGGCAAGAAGATTTGATCACACTGGAGATGTTTTTTACTAACTCTTGTAGAAAAACAAAATCTTGTCATTCATATTCCGCACAAACAGTTTGCAATGAATTCCAGATTAAGTTTAAAATAAGAATGCGTGCAAGGCTAAGCAGGGCTCGCAAAATTTCAAATTCCCTGGTAGCCCTTCGGGCAGGGACTCTTCGGTTTTTGGTAGCCCAAAATAAATTTAAGTAGCCCGAATAAAAAAGAGAGCAATTTTTTGATTGATGTTTTGTTTCCTGTTTTGTTTCCTTTACAATATTATACATTAAAGTATATTATTGTAACGGAAACAAAACATTAATCAAAAAATTGTTGAAACGCAAATTACAACATTGAATAAAAATTACAATCATCAACTCAAATACTTGATTCTAATTGAACAGAAATTTCTATGAACTTGTAAGAACTGTGTAGGACATGAATCAGTCTGTGTCAGATCCTGAATTTGAAATTTCCACTGAAGTCACGGGTAAGAGGCAAGTGGAACCAAGATCGAGGCCCTTTGCTTTTTGAAGTTTGCAAAGACTGCTAAATTGTGCCAGTGGTAGTTCACTCTTTGCAACATAGTAGCTGTTCTAAACAGATCTTTCAGGTTTATTTTTAGTATGTTATTTGCAATTGGTGTTTGTTCCGGGAAAGATATTGCAGACTGAGCAATAATGCATTTCTTGCATTTTTCATGGGTTCTAATGGGGGCCTTTCTTAAAATTACTGGTCCCAGTAACAAAGACACTTGTCGACTCAGAAATCGAATGAAACTCACAACACACCCGGCAGAACATTATGTTATTTACACGGGTGCACATAAGTGGTCCGCATGTGCGCATTCGCTGTCAAAATAAAAGACGCGTACCAGATAAGAAGTTGCAACGTGCGTTTGCGTCCATATAAAAAGCACTGTTTTTGTCCGCTAGAGTGGGATTTTCAGGGCACATTCTGCACCACATCTGTGCGTTCATCATTTGTTTGAAGCCAGCTCACCTCCTGCAACCACTTTTCCGAGAATACGTGCTTCTTTTGCGGTTCGGACTCCTTCTGACATTTCTTTGGAGGTGGAGGAACACCAAAGTAATTGCTTAAAGGAGCTTGCTTCTTCGACATCTTTAAGAGTTCTAAACAAATGTCTGTCCTCCTCCAGAAAATCTTATGTACGCAAACACGCATTGCAACTTCTTATCTTGTGCGCGTTTTTTATTTTGACAGCGAATGCGCACCTGCGGACCACTTATATGCAGCCCTGGTTATTTAGCTCGTCATATTGCAGCCACGGAAATTCTTTTGTCCATGAAACCATAAAGCTGCACTTTCTTTTTGCCTTATAGTCTGATTTGTCATAACTTTTCCGTTTCGTGGTAAGCTTTTCTTTGGCTGTCACTTCTTCACCCTGACCTGTCTTATTTGGCTCAGCAGAACTAAAATATATATCCTGCTGCTTTTACACACGCACTCACATAACGCTCAGCGATTCTCTGCGCGATCAACCTCTCACATGTTTAAGCTTGCTGCGGGAGATTTCACTTGTCATGTTTGCATAGTAAGCTAACGATTGATAAGACGATGTCAGAGGAATTGGTGCGCAAATTATCGTCACTCACCAATCAGTGCTGTCGCTCTCTATACACAGTTCACGTGATTGCAAAGTGAAAGCAAAAAACAAGCGCAAATTCAAACGCGATTTCAATTTGTTGCATATTGACAGTGGCTCACCGATGCCAATGACATAATTACCCAGCTACATTTCCGAAAGAATGCAAAAGCATTGACATATATTTTTCCTTCCTATGATAGCCCAACAGGCAGGGCAGCGATAGATTTTGGTAACCCGACTGGAAAAATCGCTAGCCCCGGGACGTCGGGCTAGCAATTTTGCGAGCCCTGCTAAGCAGTGCTAGCCAATAGATCCTCCTGTTTGGCTGTTACTCTGGGAAAAGACAGGAAAGACTGTGATGGAAGCCGTGACTGGAGCTGCAATGTAGCCTATATAATATTTATATTGTACGAACGTGATAATTCTGTATATTGTAATAACGTGATATTATATTGTTCAAATGTGAAAGGTATATTGTTAGAACAATATACTTTTCCCTTTTCTATTTTTCTTTTGCCTTTGTGGCAGCTCTACGCTTCCGTATCCAAGTCTTTTCAATGTGGCCTCACAAAATTATCACGACTACAACAACCATGAAAAGAGTTGGATGGACATTGCTGCTCAATCACAGCTGCCTGGTCAATGTTTTTCATTAGTAATTTAGCAAAGTTGACGGTGGTGGTGTGTGTGTGCCTGTGTGAGTGAGTAAAAGACAGAGAGGGAGAGCCAGAGACAGATTTTATATGATAAGCTTCATGTTATGAATGCACAGTTTGAGCACTCAGGTCGCATCAGAGCATCAGGCCGTATAGTGTGAGACCCTGCATCGTGACCTATGAACTTCTAACCCCTGAGATTCAATTGTACAGTTTGAGCAGGAGCTGAATAAAGCAACTGAAAAAAATCGCAGCGTTTGCCCAGCTTAATGCAGACTGTTTATCCCTTTAAGACCTACCATAGAACCAAGTCCGCCAGAGCTTATATTATATTATTACATGCTGTGGAGCCATTTTTGGGAGCATTTCAAGTTGCTATACATCAATACAACCATTATAGCCCAGATTTTAATAATATGTATTCATTAAGTGCATAGTAATTACATAAATTGCAAAAAAGTGCAATAAACTACAATAAAATTGAAAATCGTTTTTGCTTTTTTAACATATATTTGTAGTTAGAGAAATTTAAGAGGCTTATCCCTCAAAACTGTAAATACAAAAAAGTTGCACAAAATAGTTTCCCACCACAGGAAATTTATTTTGAGTGTCTTCATAGTTTTATTTTTGAAATACACCAATTTTTATACACTGCAGGAAAAACGAAAGTAAATATTATACTGCAAATTTGCAAAAAAGCAGCATATGCATAAAAAAAAACTATTTCCAGCAGTGCAATATGAGTCCTAAACATCCCAGAAACGACACAGAAAGTCATAAAGTCAAAGATAACTTTTGAAAAGACAAGTACAGGCCCTAAGGCCCTCATGGTAAAAAAGACTACATTTCCGGGAAAATGACGTCACTTCCGGGCAGGTAATGGCGGAAATGCAAAAGTTCGCGCTGACGTCTAGTCCAACGTAGGAAGTGTTATGAACAGCTGATCGGATCGGCAAAGCGTGTTTCTGGAATATTATGTTTTTGTTCCTGCAAGCGCTTTTTATGCAGTTTTTGCAAAGCTTTATGTGGAAGGAAACCGTGACCTAGGACAAGCTGATGGCATAAGATGTAAGTACAACTCCTCCGGTTTCATATGCAAAAAAAATTTTTGCGCTAGCTTACATGGTTGCAGTGCTACTGGGATTTAAAAATAGTTACGCAAAACAGAGCGTGTCCGCTCCGATCGGCTCTAAAGGGTTAAACTAAACAAGCTGCTGTTTCACATAATAAACCCTGTCACCCGCAGTATTGCCTTCTGTTTTAACAGTTAAAGCAGTGGAGACGAGCTGTTTACATGTGCGTGGAACTCTAGCGTCATTAACCAGACTAAGGGCTTTGGAGCGTGATGTCACGGGGGTGGGCGTGGAAAGGATTTTGGCCTGATCCGCCATTTTGGGGGTCTTGTGGTGGACCACTAGAGGGCTCCACTCACACCCAGTGTATAGGAAGTGTGTCCCTGTGTTTTGTGGCGCGATATGCACAGTTGATGTTGGAGACGAATAAAGAAGGAGTGAGAACTGAGAGCTCTGTTTCGTTGATGCTTACCTCCACATTGGTGACCCCTGACTCGAGCATGCAACGGGCCGCAGATAACGCAGACTCCGCTATGGATGCATCAGCGGCCGCCGGACCTCCGCCTCCTGTTGCAGCTACGTTCGCTGTGGCGCTGAAACCGCCGGACTTTTGGCTCCATGACCCCCCGTCATGGTTTGTACACGTGGAGACTCAGTTCGCCCTTCGCGGCATCTCGGCTGACGACACGAAGTATCACCATGTGGTGGCCTCACTCGACCCGCTGGCCACCCGTCGCACGATGGCGCTCCTCCGGGACCCACCCGCCCAAGGGAAATACGCTGCCCTCAAAGAGCTGCTTCTTCGGCGCTATGCCCTCTCCGACGCTGAACGAGCCGAAAAGCTCCTCAACCTGTCAGGCTTGGGTGGCGGTACCGCACTCGAGCTCATGGAGAACATGCTATCGTTGCTCGGGCCGGATGACGGTGGTTTCCTCTTCGCCCACCTCTTCCTCTGCCAACTACCGGCCACCGTGAGAGCTGTCCTCGCGAACTCTCCGCTTCTGCCTGCGAAGGATTATCGCTCCCTGGCTGAAGAAGCGGATCGCATTCTCCTGGCTAGCCGCACTTTCGACGTTCACGCCCTGGCTACGGACACGCCGGCGGCACCTTCCACGCCTCCACCTGCCTCCCCCGGAGCTTCCTCCCCTTTGCTGACGGCAGGGATTGCTACACGCCGGCACCGCGGAAAGAGCATCTGTTTCTACCACCCCGCGAAACTGTCCGTCGCTCGGGAAGAGTTTGCAGCCATGGAGCGCCTTGGCATTGTACAGCGTTCGCACAGTGCATGGGCCTCTCTGCTTCACATGGTGCCCAAATCGGACGGTCGGTGGCGGCCATGCGGAGATTTCCGCCGTTTAAATAATGCCACGGAGAATGACCGTTACCCAATCCCCCACATTCAGGATTTTTCTGCCAATCTCGCCGGAACGTCGATTTTTTCTAAAATTGACTTGGTGCGGGGGTATCACCAGGTTCCCGTGCGCGCCGAAGACGTTCCTAAAACCGCTGTAATTACCCCCTTCGGCTTGTTCGAGTTTTTGCGCATGCCGTTTGGCCTGAAAGGTGCCGCCCAGACCTTTCAGCGGCTGATGGACTTTTGCGTGGGCTGCCATTCGTTTTTGTTTATCTAGACGATATATTGGTGGCCAGCTGCTCAGCGAACCAGCACGAGTCCCATCTGCGCCAGGTTTTCCAGCGTTTGGCAGCACATGGCCTGATCATCAACCCTTCCAAGTGCCAGTTTGGGTTGCCTGTTCTGGATTTCCTCGGGCACCGCATTTCCGCTGAAGGTGTGGTTCTGTTGCCCGACAGAGTCCAGGCCGTTTCGGCTTTTCCGCGTCCCACGTCGGTTAAAGCGTTGCAGGAGTTCTTGGGGATGATAAATTTTTACAACCGCTTTCTCCCCAGAGCTGCCCACCTGCTACAGCCACTCTATGCTGCCTTAAAAGGTAAAACAGCCAAAGATCCGGTTGACTGGCTGCCGGAACGCGTCCGTGCGTTTTCCGCAGCCAAGTCTGCGCTGACTGACGCCGCCCTGCTGGCCCACCCACTTCCGTCGGCGGAGATCGCGTTGACCACCGACGCCTCTGACGTGGCAGTGGGTGGGGTGTAGGAACAGCGGGTTTCAGGTCTCTGGCAACCGCTCGCCTTTTTCAGTCGTACGCTCCGGGATGCTGAACGCAAGTACAGTGTTTTTGACAGGGAGTTTCTGGCCCTGCACCTCGCGTTTTTTCCTCGAGGGTCGCAACTTTACTGCGTACGTTGACCACAAACCTTTGACGTTTGCGATGTCCAAGGTCTCTGACCCATGGAGTGCACGCCAGCAGCGCCAGTTGGTGGCCATTTCAGAGTTTACCACAGACATTCAGCATGTGGCTGGTAAGTCCAATCACGTTGCTGACTGTCTCTCACGTGTGTTGGTTTCTCCGGTGTATGTCGGCATCGACTACGCTGCCATGGCCGCCGAGCAACGTGCTGACCCGGACGTCCTTGCCCTTCAGTCAACAAAAACGGGCCTTGCGCTGGAGGACAGCCCGGTGTGGGACGGCGGTCCACACCTTCTTTGCGACGTTTCCACCAGCCGCCCGGTGGTTCCCCTTTCGTGGCGTCGTCGTGTTTTTGACTCGGTGCATGCCCTCTCTCATCCCGGCGTCCGGGCCTCAGTCAAGCTGGTCAGCGCCAGGTTTGTTTGGCCGGGTCTTCGCAAGACGGTGAAAGAATGGGCGGCGGTTTGTATCCCATGCCAACGCTCGAAAATCCACCGGCACACACAGGCACCCCTCGAACCTTTCCGTGTCCCGGGTAGGCGTTTTCGATCACGTGGACCTGGTTGGTCCCTTGCTGCAGTCACAGGGTTTCACGCACCTTTTGACTGTGGTGGACCGCACAACCAGGTGGCCGGAGGTGGTACCCCTGGCGTCCACGACAGCGGCGACGGTGGCCAGGGCATTTTTGTCAACGTGGGTTTCACATTTCGGCCCCCCTGCTGACATTACCTCGGACAGGGGCCCCCAGTTTGTTTCCGAGCTTTGGTCTGCTATGGCTGACGGCCTGGGAGTCAAGGTCCACCGCACCAAAGCATACCACCCGCAAGCTAATGGGATGTGCAAACAGTTTCACCGGTCACTTAAGGCCGCGCTCCGGGCTTCCTTAACAAGTGGCGACTGGGTCGACCGTCTTCCGTGGGTTTTGCTGGGATTGCGTAGTGCGGTTAAAGAAGACCTCGGGGTTTCCCCGGCTGAACTGGTCCTCGGCCAGCCTCTCCGGGTCCCCGGGGAATTCTTACCTGAGAGCCCTCCCCCATGTTTCGATACCTCTTTGTTGCCTTTTCGCCCCCGAAGAGACTCATTTCCTGTTCCTGGTCCTGTGCACCACTGCCTGCCTGACACTTTTGTTCCGAGTTCGTTGGACTCTGCTCGTTTCGTTTTCGTCAGGCACGATGCCCATAGTACTCTGCTGCGTCCACCATATGAGGGGCCATACAGGGTTCTTAAACCAGGCAACAAACATTTCATTTTGGACTTTGGCGGTCGGCAGGAAGTTGTCTCTGTTGACAGACTTAAGCCTGCACGTGTTATGCAAGAGGATCAGGTGGTCCCGGCCCAGGCCCCTCGCCGCGGCCGCCCACCTGCCACCGGGCTGATGGATTCTGTTTTTTCCCCCAGGAGTGACCCAAAATCAACGGAGTCCGAGTCGTCTGCAGCTTTTTCTGACCGCCAGTGCCAGCCTCGCTCCCGGGCTGGGTTGCCCTCTGTCAGTTCCCCACCCCCCCAGTTCAGCCGTTCCGGCCGTTTGCTTAAGCCCCGGGTCCTGGACTAGTTCTGCTGGGTGTTCGGGGGGGTGGGGGGGTGGGGCATGTGTGGTGGACCACTAGAGGGCTCCACTCACACCCAGTGTATAGGAAGTGTGTCCCTGTGTTTTGTGGCACGATATGCGCAGTTGATGTTGGAGACAAATAAAGGAGTGAGGACTGAGAGCTCTGTGTCGTTGATGCTTACCGCCACAGTCTAAACAAAGCGCAAGCGAAAAGGGAGCGAAGGCACACACAACAGCCACCATTCATATTTGCTGTGTGGTCGGCTGCAGTGTTCGATCGCTCGACCGGCAAGAGAATAAGCTTGAAAAGGGTTTGTCTTTTCATTCTTTCCCAACCTGGAAGCAACATGAGGCAGCTTGTGTATCAATGTTACCAAACGAAGGCGTGTAGCCTGGATAGCAGCTGTGAGACGAGCTGATATCCAGTTCTCTTCCATCTCCAGATATCTGTTGGTGCTCCAGACATTTTCATTCCGGTAAGTTCTAAATATGTTCATATCACTCTTTATAGCCTATTCGTTTTATTTTCGATGCGCTCTGAGCTCATAGCAAATTAGAACAAACATCCTAATGAGTGATTTTGCAGAACTACCTTCTATTTATAGAGTTGCTAATTATTTGGCATTATTGCAGCAAACCAGCCTATGAAATGGATGAAACATCATGACTGGGTTCCAGCACTACACAAGGGACCTGCTTCAAACATACTACCATGCCAATCAGATTACTTCTTCCATGTAAGAGTGAAGAGGTGACCCTTCTGGATAAGATGGTGAAGGTTTGCTGCGTTTGGTGAACAGTGTGATAATAAAACCAGGGAAAATGAAACCTGCTCCTGTTAAATATTCTTAAGTCTTTTGCTGTATAAATAGCGATTTTTTCTCTCTCCAAAAGATACAGTAAATAAAGTAATGTTAGTAGTGGGTGATATCATGTAAACACTGTCATGATTTTATGTAAACATTTTGTCATTTGTAAACTATAAATGACATGGATTCTACACTGTAACGGATGTGATGTTCTATAAAGTGGTTTTAATAAAAAAAAAAAAAAAGAGGCAAAAATTAGTTTGTTTCTTTATTTAACTTTTGAACAGTGGGACTCAGTCAGTACATATTTAGTAAATGCAAATTATTTACACGGCAGTGCACTACAGGCATAAATCTAGACCCCTAGATAAAACATTATGTCATTATAGCAGTGACAACTCCTCCACAGTAGCAGGTGGGATTTTTCTGTTTTGAGGACGGCTCCTTTTACCTTTCATTATGGATGTTCTGTTTATGTTTTGATCAAAAGCTTTTTTTTTGGGCAGCTGAAGAGGAGAAGTCTATCTTATGGCCAACCACTGACTGTATCTTGGTCACATTACCCAGCAAAACCCAGTATGCAGGTTCATCTGTAACAGTCCTTGTGCCACGATCAACACTGTTGCTCCTACATTAAACCAAAGAGCAGGTACATGGGTGCAGGTCTCCGCGACTCCGGCCATACAGGTGCAGTGGGCGGCTTCAAACTTCCCTGTGATGCTCACCATGACCCAAGGCTGCAATGCTGGTTCATTCATTCTTTGAGAGTGCAGGACCTGAAACACACACAGGCAAAGTGAATTTACAGAGAAGAACTATGAGCCAAGGCCGACATAAATGTGTTTAATCGACTTTATCATAAATGTAACAAAGTGTTTAGAAAGTTAGCACATACATGTAATTTTTCATTTCTTTATGTGTCCATCTATAGAATGCTGCATGTTATAGTGTAAATCTGCCTGTTCTCTGTCATCACTTTAGAGATAGAGAAAGCATAAAGTGACAATTATGAATCACTTAATATGATAAGGAGATTCTGCAGGTCATTAATCATTGTATAAAACTAAAATAAAATGTCAAGCTCCTTTGACTATAATAAATATGAATAAATCATTGCAATTTCTTTAACCATAAAGAATAACTAAATCCTTCAGGACAAGGACGCGCTGACTCCACAGATAAGGTACAAAAATATGTCAGGCTACGTCAATAGCGGTTGGTCTTCAGGGTTTCTACTCCACGGCCGTATTTCATACGGGTCCACATTTCCAATGCACGCTATTTTCTGCAAGTACCGCCGCTTCGCCTCTGAACGAAATCGGTCTCTATGCAGTCCATTCTCTTTTGAGCTGCTTTTAAGCATCTTGTAATCGTCGTTCCAACACAGTGTGTTTGTTTTGATTCGTAGACCCCGAAAATGGTGCCGCGCTCCCACAATGCATTGCGGCGTGACGTCAACTCCAAAGCCCTAGCTCACGCTAGCTAACCAGCGAGCAGTTAAAAAGACAGCCGAAGCTGCACAAAACACCCACAAACTTATCTCACTACAACGTAGCGCGGAAAATATGACTCGCAGCTCGAGCTCTAGACAGCTGCTGTAACATAAGACTGACATCCAGCTAACCACAGCTAAAAAGATATTTAGAGAAAACTTACCGTTTCCTCAGGTTACACGAGCTGAGTTTTTTCACGCTGAAAAGTTGGTTTGTTTTGGCTCTCACTGAAGACACCGACGCTGAAGACATAGTTGTTCTTTTGTGCTGCTTTTAAGCGAAACATTCTTTGTATGTGAGGCCAAGGGTGTTCATCCTCTTCAGCTCTAGCGTAGACTCATGTTTTCATGTTCCTTCTTTCCGTGTGTCCGCTACTTTGAAACAGTGTTGCCAACTCCTCAGTAAGGAAAATCGCTATTGGTTGTCCTAAAAGTCGCTAGAAGTCGCTAAATGATGTCATCGCCTAATTTGCATAATTGGTCATGCTAATCTAATTGTAACTTATGTTGTTGGAGAGAGAAATAACATCGTGGAAGAGACATAAAGTGAGTTAAAAACGTCCTAAATGCATTTAGAGTTTATTTAGAACTACAAATTACATTTCTTTTAGCAATTGTTTTTTTTTTTAATGTCACAATTCCAACCCTGCTCCTTTATCCGGGCTTGGACCGGTAAAAGTGACCCGAAATAGGCACTCTGGTGGAGTTACTTTGTGTGTGTGTGTTTATAAGTAGTTTTAAACCTTGTGATCCACAAAACAGCATAAGAGTAAAAGAGTAAAAGAAGAACTGACTGCGTTACAGCACCCGCTGCTTGTTGAGAGTAAAAGCGATACGCGCTTTCACATCTTTTTTTAGCGACTTTTTTTAGAAAAAAAGTTGCTAAGGGGTCTGAAAACTCGCTAAATATAGCGACAAAGTCGCTAAGTTGGCAACACTGCTTTGAAACGCTTGGGCCGCTCTGCCCGCCACAGTTTCAAACTGGTCATGTGACTGCATGGCCACATCTGATTGGTAAAAAAGTTACCGGAAACTCCACTGGCGGCATGTTATCTAATGTGTTAAACTAATTATTTTTTAAAAAGTAATGAGTCAAATCTTCCAAATGTAGCGGAGTAAAAGTACCGTTTCTTCTTCACAAATGTACTCAAGTAAAAGTAAAAAGTATCGTGCAAAAAAGGTACTTTAAAAGTAAATTTTTTTCAAAAACTTACTCAAGTAAATGTAACGGAGTAAATGTAACTCGTTACTACCCACCTCTGTCCAAAAAGTGATCAAGCAACACTGAATGTCATTGTTAGAAACTTAATAGCAAAAATTAACTTGTTTAGATCCTGATTTTTTTAATAGCTATCTTCAATTTTGAAGACCCTTTGAATGACATTCAGTTGTTGTTTCTTCTTGGTTAGCTGTTTAATTAAAATGTCTAAACTCTTTACAGGTTTTAAATTGTAATGCAGTGCTTTTCTGTTTTACGCGTACTATCAACCCTGTTTCTGAGTCTATGCTGCTACAGCATTCATTGAGGCCATTTTCTTTTTAAAGTGTTGTAATGCTTTGTATCTTGTCTTTTTAATATAAGCAAGCCCCTAAAAATAATCAGTGGTCACAGTCATCCTCTCTTTTTTGGGGCGGGGGGACTCACATGAACCAAAACATAACAAACTGGCGGGGACAGAAATACGTAGAAATGTACAGATTATGGACATTTTAATTTTAAAACTGTTTCAGAAGGTAGAGCTGATACAACTGAAGTCATTGCAAAGTTGAGTTTTCTTATCACTAGAGTACTTCAAATACGCCCAAATCATCCAAGCTTCAGCAGACTACATTGGATGCAGCTTGAAGAAGTGTACAAAAGCAGGACAAAGAACAACAAACCCCATAGTCAAGTGGATAGCTACAAACTGCATTGCTGAAGATGTCAGTGTGAGGAATGTTCTTAGAATAGTAACAAATGAAAGCATGTATGAGCCTCTCTCAAGACACACCATCACAATAAGAGTGTGTACGTTGTATAAAAAGTGGAGCACTATGAAAGTGTCTGCTTTACAATGTGCACCAGCTGTTGCTCTCTCTGGAGATCAGTGGATGTTACTGGGTAACCATAATTACCCCGGAATTACAGTACAGTGGAACCCCGACTTACGAAAGGAAATCGTTCCAGAGGGTCTTTCATAAGTCAAAATTTTTGTAAATCAAAGCACCTTTTTCCATTGCCTTTTGAGTGAGGCGATGTTGGCTACATTATATTGATGAACAGTAGGGGTAAATGGACTGAATAAATGGACAACTGGTTTGGTGCTGGATAGCTCAGTAGGTAGAGTGGTGGCCCCATGATCGGAAGGTTGGGGTTCGAATCCACTGAACGGCTACTCTGAGGTACCCCTGAACAAGGTACCAACCCTACGCTCCACATTGACAGCCCATCCTCAACTTCTTTCACCGTGGCCTTAACTCCATTAATTTCAGCGTGCACTGCTGCCGTGCTGTTAGTGATGTCATTTCTCACTTCTTGCACGTCAGCCCTAATGTTATCAAAATCTTCTTAAAGTGCATTTCTGAGTTCTTCTTTTAACACCGCACAGATATCCTCTTTGATGGATTGAAGAAGCTCCAATTTTAGGGCATCAGTATCCACAAAACGCCCATCGCTCTGCTGAGTCTGTTCCTCAGTGGCCTCAGAGCTGGGCGCTGCCCTTGGGTCATCATTGGTACTCTCGCCCGAGGGTGCGCCGGGCCTAGTTGCCGTTCCTCCTGTGTACTTATATTTTCTTAGGTTAGATGCCATTTTGTCTCGAATAAAGCTGTAATATGATATATAAAACTGTTAACTTCCCCTGTAACACAAAATAAGACTTTGTAGGTTGAAAAAAATCTATTTTTGAAACTCGGTTAGCGGTTAGCCTTCAGAAACACGTCTTACTCCAATGCTGGCTTCGAATTAATAAGTAAATTTAATATAACAAACTTGTTTTTAAAAACCTCTGACTTTTGGAGAAAATGCGTTTGCAAGTTCCCCTTGCCTCGCACTGGATACTGTCTATTGGGAATCCTTTCTCTGTAAGTTATTTTATCTTCACTCAGTAGGGCTTTTACACTATAATCATGAAAGGTTGTGGTCAGGCACACTGCAGGCTCCCCCTGACCTGCTTTCATGTTTGTTGTGTGTCTTTAAAGTTGGTTTTGCTCACAATTTCCTCTGTCTTCACACCTGGATGGCAGTGTGGTTGACTCTTACATTATCTGATTTTCATTCTGTAAAAGAGAACAGGCTGAAATTAATGAGTTACAGTTGTCATACAAACAGACAGCTGCAACTGAAACCTGCCGCAAAACTGTTAACTGCCACTTACTTCCAGTTTTGAAATTAAGCTACATGTTTTGTTTGGTTTGCTGATCACATTATCGCCACTCAAAATTATAAAAAAAAAAAAAAAAAGGAAATTAAGCATAATTGTACTCTCCATAAAGGGACCTGTTTTTACATTGAATTACAGCTCAGCTAAATGACAGTTCCACTGTAACTTATTATTTGCAGACAAAGAAAGGTAAAAATGTTTATCTTGTGTATGTGGATAGTCACAATTTTTACGGTCTGAATTACTGATGAAAACTTAATCAGCTTCAGAGTCTTGAGTGATCAAATTCAAATTCAAATTTTATTTGTCACGTACACAGTCATACACAGTACGATATGCAGTGAAATGCTTGGACAACTGCTCGTGACCTAAAGAAAACAAAAAAAGGAAAAGGCTATGAATAAGATAAATATGAAAAATTGAAAAGGGAAATAAATATGAAAAATTAAAAAGGGTAAATTTTACTAGGAAGGAATAAAATATAAATTAAGGTTAAAAAGGAAATAACTGTACAACACAAATTAGAATGAAGGGTAAATTTAACTGGGAAAGAATAAGATAAAATATATAAATTAAAGTTGAAAATAAAATAACTGTACAACAAAATACACAATATAGAACTATATAAGAATGTATGAAGAAATATAAATAAATATATACACAATAACAGCAGCTGTACAAGTATTAACTGGAAATGAAGAATATAATGTCCAGTGTTGTGCAATCCACATTATGTCTTCTGCAGTGCAAATATGCTTAAAGTGATTTAAGTGATGAAGTGAAAACAATGTCCAGAAAGTCCAGTGTGTGTGTAAGAACCATATGTGTGGGTCAGTACTGTGTGGTGGTGTGATTGAGAGACCGTATCGCCTGCGGGAAGAAGCTCCTCCTCAGTCTCTCTGTGTTGGTCTTCAGGGAGTGGAATCGCTTTCCTGACCTCAACAGAGAGAACAGTCTGTTGTTGGGATGGCTGAGGTCCTTCACGATCTTCCTGGCCTTGGTCCAGCACCGCCTGCTGTAGATTGAGTGCAGGTCAGGGAGCTCGGAGCGGATGGTGCGCTCAGCTGATCGCACAACCCTCTGTAGAGCTCGTCTGTCCTGCATGGTGCTGTTTCCGAACCAGGTTAAGATGTTTCCCGCCAGGATGCTCTCTATGGTGCACGAGTAAAAGTTCCTGAGCACCTTGGAGGGCAGTTGGAAGTCTCTCAAGCGTCTGAGGTGGTGGAGACGCTGACAGGCCTTTTTCACCACGGTGTTGATGTGACAGGACCATGACAGGTCCTGCGTGATGTGAACTCCGAGGTATTTGAAGCTGTCCACTCTCTCCACTGGGCACTCGTTGATGACGGGGGTCTGGTAGTTCCTCTCCTGCTTAGTGCTGAAGTCCACTATCAGCTCCTTTGTCTTACTGACGTTTAGAAGGAGGTTGTTCCTCTGGCACCAGTTCTTCAGATTCCTAATCTCCTTCAGGTAGGCCGTCTCGTTGTTATCAGAGATCAGGCCCACCACGACGGTGTCGTCAGCAAACTTGATGATGGTGGTGGAGCTGGTAGTGGCCACACAGTCATATGTGTACAAAGAGTACAGCAGGGGGCTCAGAACACACCCCTGGGGGGCTCCAGTGCTGAGAGTGGTGGAGGCTGAGACATGTCCGCCCATCCTTACTGCCTGTGGTCTGCCAGTTAGGAAGTTGGAGATCCAATGACACATAGATGAGCTGAGTCCCAGATGCTCCAGCTTGGTGGTGAGTGTGGAGGGAATTATGATATTAAATGCAGAGCTGTAGTCTATGAAGAGCATTTTAACATAATTCCCCCTTCTAGTGTCCAAGTGAGTGAGTGATGTGTGGAGGAGATGAGAGATGGCATCGTCTGTGGAACGATTTGGACGGTAAGCGAACTGTAGTGGGTCCAGTGTGTCTGGTAGTGAAGAAATGATGAAGTCTCTGACCAGGCGTTCAAAGCACTTCATCACTACTGAGGTGAGGGCTACAGGGCGATAGTCATTGAGAGAAGCAGGGTGGGGTTTCTTCGGGACAGGAACAATGATGGACTCTTTGAAGCATGTGGGGATCACCGATTGAGATAAAGAGATGTTGAATATCTCAGTGAACACAGGAGCTAGCTGGTATGCGCAGTCTCTTAGGATACGACCTGGGATGCCGTCTGGTCCTGCTGCTTTCCTGGTGTTCACTCTTTTGAAGGCTCTCCTTACTTCATGCTCGGAGATCACGAGCACGTTTCCGGTGCTGGCAGTATCTTCCTGTCTGCAGCCGTTAGCGCCGCTAACACTAGCATTGTTGGAGTCCTTAGCTGCAGCCTCGAAGCGAGCATAGAAAGTGTTCAGCTCGTCTGCCAGAGTCACGGCCGCGTTCGTCATACCAGTTGTTGGTGCTTTATAGTCCGTTATTGTCCTTAGTCCCCGCCACAGGCTCCTAGAGTCACTCTGTTGGAGTTGTGACTCTAGTTTCCTCCCGTAGCACTGCTTCGCCTCTTTCACCGCCCTCCGCACGTTATATGACGCGGCTTTGTACGGGTCCATGTCCCCTGTCGCGAGTCCCGTGTTGTAGGCAGCGGTGCGGGATCTCAGAGCGTCGCGGATGGTTTTATCCACCCACGGCTTCTGGTTGGGAAACGTTGTGATAGTCTTTGTCTCCACGGTATCATCCGCTAGTTTCCCGATGAATCCCACAACCGCTTCCGTAAACACGTTGACATCATCATCGGAGCTGTTTCTGAACATGCCCCAGTCTGCGTCATCGAGTGCGTCCTGTAACGCGGCCACTGATTGATCAGTCCAGCGCGCGACCTTCCTCTGAACCGGAACTTCCTGTTTCAGCCTTTGTTTGTATTTTGGCATGAGGAAGATGGCGGCGTGATCAGATTTGCCAAACGGGGGGCGGGGTTGTGCCTTGTAGCCGTCCTTGACCGTAGTGTAGCAGTGGTCCAGTGTCCTTTCACCTCTGGTGGGGCAGGTGATGTGTTGATAAAAGTTCGGCGCTGCGCGTTTGAGGTTGGCGCTATTAAAGTCCCCCGTCACAATAAGCGCAGCGTCCCGGTGTTGTCTGGTGCTGTGTGAGTGCCTCATCCAGCTCGCATAAGGCGGTGACCGTGTCCGCTTGTGGTGGAATATAAACGGCACTTATAATGACCGATGTAAATTCCCAAGGTAGATAAAAAGGACGACACATGATGGACAGTAGTTCCAGATTTGGTGTGCAGGAGCGTGTGAGAGGAACAACGTTCGCACTGTTGCACCAGTTGTTGTTCACCATTAAACACACGCCGCCTCCCCTTGACTTCCCCGAGTCCCGTGTCCTGTCCATGCGGTGAACCGAGAAGAACTCGGCCGGCTGGATGGCGTGGTCCGGCACCGCTGGGTTCAGCCATGTCTCGGTGAAGCAGAGGAGATTGCAGTCCCGAATGTCTCTCTGGAACTTTATCCTGGCCCTGAGGTCGTCAAGCTTGTTCTCCAGTGACTGGACGTTGGCGAGCAGGATGCTAGGCAGAGGTGTGCGGTGTGCACAATCTCTCAGCCTGTTCCTGACGCCGGCTCGCTTCCCTCTAGGCCGCCGCCGCTTCCCTTTGTTCTCCCTCAAGATCTCACTCGGCCAGCTCGGATCCGGAGTTAAAAACTTCGAATTGTGAGTATAATGTAGCACATCACCAATATGCAGCAGCATCCAGCTCACAGAAACTCTCAGGAGGTTCAAGTAGCCAGTCTGCTTGCACAACTCAATTGCTTATATATGATTAAAAAAAAATGAGGAAAACCTTTTTCATTCTGGATATAAATTTTTTCTCATTAGTGAATATTTTAGAAAATGTTGTGACGATTTTAACCAAAATTAACACTATTTCAGCAACTCTAACTCATGATGCAATTTGAAGAATTAAGAAAGCAAAAGAAAAAACAAAACAAACAACAACCATAGTTTTCATTAGGCCAGCTCTGTCATTGGCCTAATGAAAGCTGTGAGCCTTGTTTGTAAACTCTGTTTAATGTGTGGAATTTATTTGGGTAGTGTTTAGTCATGTTACTGCCCGTGAGGCTAGCTTTAACATCTACTCATACATGAGCAAGTTATTTTCGTATTGGTTATTTGCCTAGTGGTTCACTATCGCTTTCTGAGTTCTGAGTTTTTTCCTTTTTTCCTCCTTTTCCTTAACTGATCTCCCTTGTGAGCAATGTTCCCTCTAAGCTGCGCACGTGCGCAATTGTGCACTGCTGGCACGGTCTCTGCGCACAGAAAATCTGTGTTGCGCACAAAAAAAAAAAATCTAACCTGAATTGAAATTAAAATAAATACGTTAACAATTCTGTTTTGCAGTGTTAGTCAGTAAGTGACTGGCTGCTCCCGTATGGGATTAGAACGATGCCACCTTATCCCATAGCAATAATGCGATTCACATTTGTATATACGCAGCTAATCAACGTCGACAGGCTATGACAGCGTCCTTATGTGCCGACACCGGTGTTTTAGCTAGCAAAGCGGCGTGGCTGATGTGGAGTGAAGCCACGTTAATGACAACGTGTACAACCATTGAAGATGTGAGCAGGACAGACGGAACAATTGTGTTGCTAGGCCATGTAAAACCAGAGTTGTGATAAAAAATATATGCAATGTTTGTTTTTTTCCTGAATACTATCGTTGTTTATATTTACTGCGGGAAGAAATGGTAAAAACGGCATTTTATAAGGAAAACGCTCGAAAGCACTCTCCGCATGTGAGCAAACCCCCCCCCCCCCCCCCCCCCCCAGCCTTTCCTATTGGTAGAAAAATGTACTATGTGGACCAATCAAAAAATGATATGGCAACATGGCATTTAGTTGTTTAGGAAGAGGGAAGTTTTAGGCGTTGCAGCAGTGTTTTGAGATGTGAGAGATTTGCGACGTTTAGCGCAAATCTTGTGTAGTGTGTAGTGTAGTCAATAGTTTTGTTGTGTGTGTCAGAACAATGAGGCGACTGCTGAATGTTACAGGTGTTACAGCAGTGATACATCTCCTGTTGTCAGGCCTGCAGGTATCAGGCTGTTGTTCTCCTTTATGTCATAATGGACAGAAATTACTTTTTGGAGTGGAACAAATAATTTGTGTGGCATCAAATTTGATGCAGAACAGCTGATTGTTCTGTAAATAGTTTGAAATGTTTATTTAAAAAAATGCCTTTGCTGCATTTGTAGGTAAACAGCTGCAAAAAACTTTGTTGTTTGCATAACTCAGTTACTTTTTTGAAGAAGTAACTATATAATTAATTGCCCAACATTGGTCATTATATACTGTATTTTGCAGACAGAGTTACAGGACTCTCTCCCAGACCACAGACTCATACTCATAATACAAGTCAGAGCTTTATAAAATAAAAAGAAAGTTGTGTTTTCAAAATCGGAGTTCAAGTTATTTTTACTTCCAACAGTGTTAACATACTACACAGGTCATGAACAAAATTTTTTTACATTTTCATTGTAAGTGGGATAAAGCAGTTAATTAAAAGTAGTCTAACATAAATGTAAATGCTGTAATTTGATTATTTTAATAAAACACGTAACCTGGATGGATTTGATGCTGGCGTGACCACAGTGCACACAACTGCTGTTGGTCCAAGGGACCGCTCAGGGAGTTTGTGTGTTCGCTCAGACACATGAAAAATTAGAGGGAACATTGCTTGTGAGGCTCTCGTTTGTGTTACGTCCCATGTCCCCTGGCAGATCTGGGTCGTAACATAAGTGGGGGCTCGTCCAGGATACCTTTCGCAAAGTGATTCCCTGTTTCTAGAAATGTGAAAGTGTGTTTGCTTTAAAGTAGCCTTTTCCGTTAGAGGTTAAGCGCTATGTTGGCTGCATTTTGTTTGGAGCACTTAAGCACTAGTTGCTGCAAGTGTGATTTGCTGCAAATTGTAGACCACTTTAAGCTGCTGGTCCCAAAAACAGTTTGTAAAAGTGAGTTAAAAGCCCTAGTAGTAGATAAGTTGGTGGAAGCTGGCCTGATTCAAGTACCTGATCTGGCTGAGGTCTCTGTTGGGCTGAGCCAAGCTGCTTGAGGAGGATCATAAGGATGGTTCCAGTATGGATGGTGAGGGCATGAGTGGGGGTAGATGCCGTGCAAGCTTCCTCTCTATGATCCACTCTCTTCTGGGAGAGGCTTCTGGGAAGGCCCAGGCCAGCAGAAGGCTGGAGATAGAGGCAGAAAAAGCTGGTATAAGCTTGAGCTGGAGTCCCAGCTACAAGCCTTATCTGCCTCTGCTGACTTTCCAGGTTCCATCTCCACGTCTGCTATAGCATTCGATGTCAGTAAGTGTATTTCTCTAGTGCTCGCTTTTAGGGAAGCTGAAGTTGATTCATACTTTGCACCATCGCCTTGCTAGTGCTTTGCAGTGGCCTATTGATATTTGGCCCCTTTTGTTGCAGTGCAAACTGTCTGGCAAAGCTCAAGAGGTGGTGGCCGCACTTCCTTTAAAGGAAAGCCTAATCCGAGTGTTAAAGCAGCTTTCTTGCAAGCTTATGAATTGGTCCCTTATAGGCAGAAGTTTCGACAGCAGAGGAAACTTTCAAACCTATGTGGAGTTTGCCAGAGAGAAGGGGATTCTCTTTGATAACTGGTGTCTTGCGTCGAAAGCCAGTGATTATGACTGCCTGCGAGAGGTAGTGTTGCTGGAAGACTTTAGAAAGCATTCCTGAATGTGTAGTTTTGTATTTAAATGATGTGATGTGCTCACCTATAAGTCATCATTCCATGTCAATGAGAAGCACGTGTTAGCTCTGTGCAAGAGCTCCACGTGGCTAATACATCTGTAATTGTTTCAAGCATGTGGTAAGTGCTGATCAAGCCAGTAAAGAACAGCAAGCCTATTTTGTAGAACAGGATGTTTTAATGTCTCAGTGGTCTCCATCAAGTTTGGAAAGGGCAGACTGGAGTAAAGTTAGGCAGATTGTTATACCAACCATGTATAGACATAAAGTCCTGTCTCTTGCTCATGAAAGCCAGTGGTCTGGACACTTAGGTGTCACAAAAACATAACAGATTTTGTTAAAGCATTTGTGTGTGTGTGTGTGTGTGTGTGTGTGTGTGTGTGTGTGTGTGTGTGTGTGTGTGTGTTTATAATGTACAGGGCCTCAAATGGGTATTCTGCAATTGATACACCATTATTTTTACATATTCACTGGTATTTAGCCCACATGGGATGAATGTGCCACAGGGCTGTGGTACATCGAATAACCAGCAGATATCAGTACTTCCAAATCAGCTGTTGAACAGGGCTTCATGTAATCTGCCTTTTAGCAAAGCAATTAGCAAGGGCCCCTGGAGCATCGGTGAGGGGGCGGGGGAAAACGTTGGTGAGTCCTGAACAATTGCCTGGATGCCGAAACTCCTGGTAGCCAGGAGGATGCGATCCGTCTCTTCCGCAAGGGAGCGGTAATCCTTCGTGGCCAATAGCGGGGAGTTGGCAAGGCCAGCGCGCACTAGAGCCGGCAGCTGTCGGAGAAGGAGGTGGGTGAAGAGAAATCCTCCGTCAGCCGCGCCCGGGCCTGTTCGACGTGACCTGCATGGCACGTTTTACACTGCCATGCAGGTCACGTTTGTCCAATCTCGTCTTATTGTGGAGTTATGAACACTGACCTTAAGTAAGCAAGTAAGGCCTGCAGTTCTTTGGATGTTGTTCTGGGGTCTGTTGTGACCTCTTGGATGAGATGTCGCTGCACTCTTGGGGTAAGTTTGGTTGGCAGGCCACTCCTGCAAAGGTTCACCACTGTTTCTTGTTTTCGCCATTTTTATGGATCTTGTGCTCAGAGCTTGTTCTTGTGCTGCCATGATTAGTACCTCTGTGCTGTCTTTTAGTCCAGCTTTATCCAGCCACTGGTAGGACTTCTGGATGTCAGCCACTTCCTCTATCTGCCAGTGGTACATACTGTGCAGGGGCCTATCCTTCCATGATGGTTCCTCCTCTTCATTCTCTTGCTCCTCCTCCTGCTGCCCAAGGTATTCACTGAGGATGCGGTCCGTTCGGGCCATTTTCCTGATGTATTCGTTGATGTTTGTTGTCTCCTCCTGAACTGTGGTACTGACACTCACTACTCTCCGGCTTCCTTCCTTCCACTTAACATATTGTCTCAGGGTGCTGGACTTGGAGTGAAACCCTCCATACATGGTAAGGAGCTTCCTCGTCTTAGATTTCAGTGGCTTCGATCTCCTCCTTTGGCCAGCTTATTATTCCAGCAGGGTACATGATCACAGGCAGGGCATAGGGGCTGATAGCCTGGATCTTGTTCTTACCATTCAGCTGACTCCTCAGGACTTTCCTGACCTTCTGCAGGTCCTTGGTGGTTGCTGCTTTCCTGGCAGCCTCTTCATGGTTTCCATTTGCCTGTGTTGTTCGCCACAACACTAGTGTCGCTTCTGATGAAGGCTCTTAGGGTCCTGTTGATCTTGCACAGTTCTAAGCATTCATAGGCCTTCTTGTAATCCATCCAGCAGTGCACAGTCTTAGCTGGTATTCTTGCCATTTTTTTTGTAACCCCGCTCATGTATTGAGCCATGTGCATGCTCATCCTAGGTGATATGATGCCTGACAGGAGCTTCCATGTTCCAGCAGGTTATTGGGTGGATGGGACTGGTTCTATTCTGGCTGCTCGTGGAGTACAGTCAGCTTCTTCAGCCAGTAGGCATGAAACATGTTTTGGCCTGGTGATTTCCAACTCTTCATACTGGAGAATATCTCCCACTTGATGGTTACTGGAGCCTGTTCAGGGAGGTTGTTGTGGTCTGCACTTAGATCCACTAGCCACTAAGCATCCTGGGTTGCGTCCTTCTCAACCAGTTAGGGGGTTGCGTCCTTCTCCCATATGCTTCCAGTCCTTTTCCAGTCCAACCTTAGTGGTGCTGTTCTCATATTGTTCCCCACTGAGAGTACACCTTGGAACGATCATTGTTCTATCGCACTTGGGACTTGGTACCCAATCTCTGGTGGGCGTGATAAAATTTCCCCCCTGACCTGTACTTCTGGCTGCTCGTTGCTGTAGCATTTGTGTTGTACCCCATCAATCTCTAGCCGTGAGAGCAGTTCCTTCTTCCGAATGTTGAAACACTGAGCTACTAGTTGTTGCGCCTTCAATCTGAATGTTTCAAAGATTCCATCGGGCCCTCATCCTATTCGTGTAACCCCTTCCGCTGGGGTTACTTGCGTAGCAGCTTCCAACAGAATGTTCAACAATATGATACAGCAGAAAGCAAAAATATTCAGTTCAACCACTAAGGGTTTACAAAATGCGTGTAAAAAAAAAAAGCACACTCTATACAGATTTTAAAAAAAGAACAAAAAGACAAAAGATTAGAAAAAGAAAAAATATTAAAAAAATAGAAAAATAAATTGACCAATATTACAGGAAAATACTGGACAATAGCAAACACAATATTAAGGGAATATGGGGTATATTGAATATTATTATTAAACATATTTCTGCACAACAAAGTTATCCTCAGTATTTTATTGATAATGGCATCATAGAGGACAATGCTGCTGATGTAGTCAAGAGCTTCAACAGTTATTTTGTAAATGTTGGACCAAATCTGGCATAAAGAATTGCAGAGCCTCTGTTGACTCTATCTAAAGCCTGATTGATAGGAATCCTAACTCAATGTTCCTTACAGCATGGGAAGAATAAGAAATAACTCCTGTCATAAATAAGTGTAAATACAAATCCAAAATACTAAAATTCACTTATCTAGTTCATTTTCACACTGCACAAGTTGAATTGAAAGCCTTTCTTGTTATTATACATAGTATAACAAGATTTAAAACAGCTCTATAAAATTATGTTTAAAGCAATAACCAACCTACTTCCAGACAATATTCTAAAAGGGATGGGAAAATACAATCTGAGGAGGAAAATAAATGTAAAACATCCCTTTATCTGTACGGTTTTAAAAAGTTATTGCATCTTGTATGTGGAGTATACCTGTGGAAAAGACTGGGTAAAAAGATGAAGCAAAATCCCAGTATGACTGTTTAAAAAGAGCCACAAAAATATGTTTTTCACAAAGAAGAGGGAGTATGTAGGCTTGGACCTGGTGCTGTCACCCACTATTCGTGTGTGTGTGTGTGTGTGTGTGTGTGTGTGTGTGTGTGTAAACATATGTGTGTATACATATATGTATATATGAGCATGTATGTATTAAATATTTGTAAATATGCATAACTCTTAACAGTATATTGGGATAATAAAACCATGTAACAAATTGGAAGGATTTATGAAAGGATAGGGCATAAACAAGGAGAAAAAGGGATTGATTATTAGTAGAAATATTAGTGGGATTAAATAAGCTTATGCTTCTTCCTAGTCCTTTTTCAACATGTTATTTATTATGATTATCTTGTTTTCACTATGTTTTGTTTTGATTGTGTTCTTCATTGCTGTTATATTATTTTTTAACATGTACAAAAAAATCAGACATTTGGCTAAGTGGTAAAGTTAGCCTGATCCAGACATGTAGCAAAAATTATGTATGTATTTACATTGTGGGTTAGGTTTTTTAAAAACTTAGTTCATCAATCTTTAAATCTTCTGCCTGCTTTGGTGTCTTTGGTTTCAAACGATGCAGGAACGTAGAAACAAAATAAAAATTCATGTTCAACGCATTTTTAATGATTCTATCTTGCTGGTTGATTTCTGTTAGTTAACAGAAATCAATAGTTTTATTAACTCTGTTGCTGTTCAGCGTCCTTTCATAACACAAATACATCACAGCAAAAATTAATTAGTTTGGTTTAAGCAGTGTATTTAAGGTTTGATTCAAAAAGTTTGGAAGGCAGCATTAGACAACATTATCCAGGAAAAAGAAGGTATGCTATATAATCCAACAACTGGAAGTGCGAGCAGTACTCATCAACAACCATAAAGTGCATAAATGTTCCTGGGGTTAATGTTTTACTTATAGTGAACATAACACACAGTACTTTACAGCAGTTACACCCAGCACCTTCTTTACAAAATATTATTTACATTTTGATGATGGGAAGAGTAAATACAACATCAGGGCGCTCACAGTAATAGTAAAAGCAGATATTTGTTTTTTTAAACAGACATGAATTTATTAGTTGAAGTTGCTGTTTAGCTTTAAAGAACTACCAAATGAGTTCAGCAGTGGTTTAGTGGTTTTGGAACAAACTGTATTTTTGATTTAATATAAGTTTATTAAAAGGCTTTTTTCATATTTTTAAGTTGAGGCAGAAGTTTGATGCAGGTGGGCTTTAATAATGATATAAGCTCTCTATATTTTCTCTATAATTACACAAATAAAACAAGGTTGTTATCATCATTTGTCTTTGGACTGAACACAGAACTAAGACAAATGTTTCTAATTGCTTCCCATTAGATTTTTCCTAGTGTACTCCATTTTAAGCCCCTGTAAGGAATTTAACTAATTCAAACACTTTACATTCAAACAAATTACACCGAAACTATGAGATGAAATATTAACAAATGTTAACAAAGAAAAGTCTGGCTCGATTATCTAATTTTCAAGAGTGTCACTTATTTAGTTTATTGCTAAAATCTTTTTTTCTACATTGACCACACAGCAATCATCCATTGAAAAAGTAGAATTGTTTCAAGGAACAAATAAACTCTTTTCCAGTTTGTCCGGGCCATCTTGTTTCTGGGTCACAGATGGGAGGAGGTGGAGAAGCAGAGCTTCAGGGTGAAAGGGCTGGAGCTATCTGCAGGTTGGAGAAAAGATGTTGACTTTATTGTGAAAGACCACTCCTGACATTCAGTTTAACATCACAAACATATGAGACACTTTGTCCTGAAGTTTGAATAATGCTTATCTGTTTGATGGCGTTCTAATTTCTTTACTTAATTTTTTTTACCCAACCTATGTAAAGCCTCATATAATAGTGAACACAAGCTGTTGCTTGTCCAATCTCATATGAGAGGCTGCACTCTGCACTGACCATGCTGAAAGAAAGGGGAACTGAACAAAACATTATACCTTATGTTAGAGTGATTAGGACCTTGAAACCCATTCATCTTGTCTGTTAACGTCATCCTTCGTTCTAGGTAACTAGTCTTAATTTGTCTTATCTATTTTTTCTAACTTGAAGACAAAATAATTAATTCTGATTGTTGTAATTATCCTATTTCAGTAATTATTTTATATTATATGTATGTATATATATATATATATATATATATATATATATATATATATATATATATATATATATATATATATATATTAGGGGTGCAACGATATTCGTATCGATATTGAACCTTTCGATACAGTGCTTTCAGTTCGGTACGCGTATGTATCGAACAATACAACATTTGTAATTTATTTTATCAACTTTCCTTCTGACGATGCTGTCTGTGTGGAGCGCTCAGTGAATCTGCGTTCGACTACTCCGCCTAGGCTGCACTGTCGAGCGCAGATCCACTGAGCGCTCCACACAGACAGCATAGACAGAAGGAAGAGCGCAGGGCACCTCCCCCACCCTCCCCCACCCTCATTCAGATCTGGCGTTTGGAATTATTTTGGTTTTCATGTGACGTATGACCCTGAAGGTAAGCGAGTCATGGACTAAAGTAAAACAGTATGTTGGATGTGCCATGCAATGCTCAATTACATGGGTGGGAACTAGTGTGTTAGAGCAGTTAGCTCGTTAACGTGTTGGCCGTCTAGCCCCATGCACGGGGCGATCGGCGGTAGCTCGTTAACGGAGATTTGCCGTGTTGTGGCGTTAACGTCATTTCAACGAGATTAACCTGAAAGCACTAGTGGGAACACAACGAATATGACTGCACATTTACGCCGACATCATCCTAGTGCAAAGACAAAAACAACAAGCATGCTACTAACTTTAGCCGAGTCATTTAGACAGCTGTTAGCACATGATTCTCCTTATGCTGCTGAGAATATAGCCCAGAAGAAGCGGATAGTATAGCTTTTATTTTGGAAAGAGACATTTCTCTGTAATAAACTATTTTTTCCAAAGATGAGTGATTCCTCAATCAGATACAGGGCTTGCAATATCGCTAGCCCGACGTCCTGGGGCTAGCGATTTTTTTCAGTCGGGCTACCAAAATCTATCTCTTCCCTGCCCGTCGGGCTATTGTAGGAAAAATATATGTCAATGCTTTTGCATTCTTTCAGAAATGTAGCTGGGTAATTATGTCATTGGCATCGGTGAGCCACTGTCAATATGTGACATATTGAAATCGCGTTTGAATTTGCGCTTGTTTTTTTGCTTTCACTTTGCAATCGTGCGAACTGTGTATAGAGAGCGACAGCACTGATCTGTGAGTGATGATAATTTGCGCACCAATTCCTCTGACATCGTCTTATTAATTGTTAGCTTACTATGCAAACATGACAAGTGAAATCTCCCGCAGCTTAAACATGTGAGAGGTTGATCGCGCAGAGAATCGCTGAGCTTATGTGAGTGCGTGTGTAAAAGCAGCAGGATATATATTTGACTACGATGACCTGGATGACTGAGAACCTTCACAGACAGATATATATTTTAGTTCTGCTGAGCCAAATAAGACAGGTCAGGGTGAAGAAGTGACAGCCAAAGAAAAGCTTACCACAAAACGGAGAAGTTATGACAAATCAGACTATAAGGCAAAAAGAAAGTGCAGCTTTATGGTTTCATGGACAAAAGAATTTCTGTGGCTGCAATATGACGAGCTAAATAACCAGGGCTGCACATAAGTGGTCCGCAGGTGCGCATTCGCTGTCAAAATAAAAAACACGCACAAGGGTTAGGGTTAAATTTAAAAACTGTACTTTTGAGTTAAAATATATATTTATAATTTTAATAAATGACAAATTAAAAAGGCATGAACATTTTTTTTGTATCGAAAAAATATCGAACCGTGACACCAAAGTATCGAACCGAACCGTGAATTTTGTGTATCGTTGCACCCCTAATATATATATATATATATATATATATATATATATATATATATATATATATATATTTTATTTTATTTTTTTACTATAATAAGCTGTGTCTTGTCATCCTCTTTCCCCTTGTCCTGTGTCACAACAGAGTGTGACACAGGACACTGACAGTGTGGTTTTCCTAGTAACTCTAGTGATCTTCCTTGTGGTTAATAATTTTCAGTTTACCCTTTTGAATTTATGTTTCTTCTTGATTATTGGTACCAGCCGATAAACATTCTGCTTTAAGTCTGACTCAGTCATCCTCTGCATGTCTTGGACCCTCTTTCTCACTTTCTGAAGCAATATCAGAACATGTCTTTAGCAACTGGTTTCACAGGGACTGCCAGCAACCTGCTGTCAGCAGCTCTGAGAATCATTTGAATACTTACTGGGTATTCGGATCTGGTGGTGGTTGAGGACTGTCAGAGCCTCCACAGCTTCAGTCTTACTGTCAAACTCCAACAGACCAGACAGAGTCTTTGAGCTGGCTGCTTAGAGGAAGAGGAAGATGGGGGAAAGACGGAAATGTTTATAACAACAAAAACCACACGTGTACACACTGAATGATATCTCCTGATACCTGGACCTGAGGAGTTATTATCGCTGCTTAATTGGTTAAACTTACGTTTGGCATCAAAAACCTTGAACTTAGAGAATGCTGAAATGTTGTATTCAGTACAGAGCTGTTGGCAAGAAAGATAGAAAAGCATTTTTAAAAGCAATTCCTGCATTTTCTTTTGTTAATATAAAACCAAACTAAAACTTGACAAAAAGTGTTGGTTTTCAATGTTGGTTGTCACTGCTAAAAATAAGTTTACAGTAGTGATCTTAAGACCACAGGCAAAACTGAGTAACTTGAAGATTAAATCTCCCTGAACAAGGTTATTATGATGGTATACTAGGTTTATTGACACCTTAAAATGTCAAGATGTACCGTGTGTAAAATCAAAACATTTACAAAGTTTAATTTACTGTTTATTTTATTTTATATAGTAACAAGTCTATTCCATCTATTTATTCCATAGTAATTATTTGTTGTCTATTCTGTTACGTACACTGAGCAGAAAGAAAATAACTTGAGCCCATTTCTTTCTATGTGTGAATAAAGATGCTTCCAAACAAACAACCAACATACCACTCCTTATCTTTGATCTACTTAGAAAGTTCAAGGCGTGCCACAGTGGAGCGCATACTTGTCTACTTAGAAAGCTCACTTGGAGTAGACATTCAGTCTAGCATTTCTCCATTGAAATAATAAGTCTCATGCAGGTGTGGCCTTGCCTTTTGCAACTGGTGTTGATTGAGGTTTGGTGGGGCATTGTAGAAGTGCAGCACAGTGGCGGGTGGCTGGATGATGTTCCTGCTGCTCTGTGCACTGCTGAAGCGGTTGTTCCTTGTTAGACTAAAGTCCTGGTAGCTGCAGGTGCCGTCACCCAGCTCAAAGACCTGACTGGGAATCACAGCCTGTTGCTTGGACACACTGAGCAGGGTCAGATAAAGGGATGTGTGATAGACAAAGTATTGTAAGGACATGTTATCAGTGTGAGCCAAAATCCTATGCGTCAGTCTGCTTGTTAAGGCTTTTTCTACTTTCTGTACAGTATGATTTCATGGAGGGGGGATACCTTACCAATCAGAAGAGAGTTGGCTTAACATTAAAAAAGTGAACTCAAGTGGCTTGTTTCAGGTAATGGATAAAATGGATCTCCTTTAAGTTCTGGGCAGATAGTCACTGACTGAAGTAATGAAAAAATACAATAATGCAGTATTTCTACAAATTTGCAAAGGCTGGAACAGCCCAACATATTTTATAAAAAAAAAATAGAGGCTAACTGCTGTTATTTATGTAAAATACAAGTGACAGCTTGTAGGAATTTTCAGTCCTTGGAGAGTTCTTGGATATCAGGTCTTAAAAAAAAATGTGTTCCTTTCCTTTATTTAAACATGCCCGTTTCTTCTCAGTTTTGACCTATGATCATGACATGAATATCACTAGAGCCAATGTCAGCATCATGTACTTTTAGGTAGCAGTTAAGATATTTTGTTATCCGGTCGTTAAGTCTGACGTCACTAGCCGTGTCTGGGCCTAAACTCCGCTGCAGGTCCATATATCAAACGATCACTGTGGCATTACTGAGAGTTGAAAAACTGTCTAAAGTCTTTCATCTTTAATAAAAATGATCAGCGTTCTGCTCTACCAGGTGTAACAATTGAGTTTAACATCCAGGCGTCCATGAAAACGGAATTTATGACATTTAACGGAGTTAGAAGTTAGCAGGGAGTTAGCTCGCTAGCTTCTATCTAAATACAATATAGCATGTCCTGACCAGAGATGGGCAGGACATGAGATGATTACAGGATATGTAATCCAATTACTTTTTTCAAGTAACGAGTAGAAAAAGGGATTACTATTGCAAAAACGGTAATTAGATTACCGTTACTTTGCCGTAGGAACTCTGCGTTACTGCGTTACTAAAACCGTGACTTTTTTGCGAGAATGTCTCATGACAGTGACGTAAGCAAGTGCGTCGTTCGTGACAACAGCTGTGTGCAGATCAACAATATCGAGTGCGGGAGAGAGTATGAGCGTGCAGCGTTTAAAGCGTGGAAGTACTGACCTTACTTTAAGTTTGATTCCATAAAAAGTGACAAAAACATTAGTGTCCGTTGTGCGTGGGAAGAAAACTTCTATTTACAGCAAAAAAAACCCTAAACTTCCAAGTGAGCACCGAGTGCGCTACAACGTAATGGGAAATTCACAGAGAAACTCACGGATTCTTCAACTGACCGCTGCGGCACACCTGCACCAGAGCACACCTCCGCCTACCCCACTCCTGCTATACAGGTGAAAATAGAGCAAAAGGACCGCTAGTCTTTGACTTTATTTATTTTCTGCTGTGTTTTACTTGCATCTATTTGAAAGAGTGAGTTTAAACACAAAAATTTTTTTGCTTGATGCATGAAGTTAAAAGATTAAAACTAATAAAACAAGTTTTAAAAAGGGACTTTTCCATTTGATTACATTTTGTATGATGGATTATGTAGAAAAAGTAGAATTGGGCTGAAAGATCTATCGCTTTATTACCTATTCAGGTTGTAAATCGTGTTTTTAAAAAGTAACTAAGTAACTATGTAATGAATTACTTTTGAAAATAAGTAATCAGTAAAGTAACGGGATTACTTTTTTGGGGAGTAATCAGTAATTAGTTACTGATTACTTTTTTCAAGTAACTTGACCAACACTGGTCCTGACTGCGGGGTTTTGGAAACAAATTAAAACGTACAGCTCTGTTATCACTTCCAACATAAATGAAGAAGATATACTAGCTGGTATATAATGATGTGTTACGTGACCGGTAGCGACACAGCTATGTTAGCCTAATATAAACAAGCTAACTTTTTTTCCACTCGATAAAAGTTAACGTGAGTGTTCTCGGTGGTCAGGAACAAATGTAAACGCATGGCAGGATGCTGTAAAAGGACCAAACTTCAGCCAGGAGAACAACTGAGATAATCCATCCACAATACGAGGTTAGTCATTCATATACTGCTGCATGGGCTGGGCTGTAGTTACATCCTAAGGTTTTAAAAACTGAGCTTAAATAAATGATTAGCGGTAATAAA